>NC_060125.1:386586643-386889674 GCF_021461395.2 Schistocerca americana
TTTGGTGAGTACGAGACGAAAATCAACGTTTGGCGGCCCATTTACGACGAGGTCGCTAGACAGAGCACAAGCTCGGAAAGGGGAAGAATGGTAGAGTCTTTTTCAAAGATATAGCTTGTTTAATCTTTCTTGCAGCGGGCCGGATGAGTTATTCCAGAGAAGTTTCACTGCAGGGAATGTTACTGCTCTTTGACGAAGGAAGCAGTGAGCGAGCGTTGACTAGTACTGGGCCGGTAGTGATCAGCTTATGGACAACAAGGAACAGCAGAAATAAACTAGGAAAAGAGTGTTAGAGCGCTCTGCCCCTATCTCCCGCTTCTTCACTCTGCTGTGTGCCAACGAAGGCGTGCTGCTCGTCAAGACGGTATATCAATGATATTTAAATGCTAACGTGACTGTTCTTAGTGTCTACAAATGGTCATAGTTTGCAAACAGCGGTGAAATGGAAACTGTTGGTGGTTTGTGGTGCTCATGAGTGCGCCTATGTCCGGTAAAGACTTTCAGTGTGGTCTTACGGGCGCTCTGAGAACACAGCAGTGTGCGGTTTGGTACGTGAGCGAGGTCGTTCTGCAGACAACACATTCTCTTACAGCGCTGTCGTTCTCAGGTTTTTACAGCGTTGTGTCATTGGTTGATAAGGTTGCACGTTGCCTCCTAGAATGAGTGATGTCTTTTAAAATAGACTAGTGTACTTCTCTGTAGTAAAAATAGGGGGTGTTCTTACCGTGCACTTCCTAGATTTTCTTCCTTGGACTTATTGCTTTAGAATTACTGTTTAACTTCGCGTCCTGCTCATTGGTCAACTGTGCAGTTACCTTCAGCGTCCAAGATAGAGCCGAAGAAGTGTGATGTTGAATACAGGCCAAGTGTTTCGGTTAAAAAGAAATCTTTTGCGCGTTATTTTAGGCCATTATATACACTACTGGCCATTAAAATTGCTACAACACGAAGATGACGTGCTACAGACGCGAAATTTAACCGACAGGAAGAAGATGCTGTGATATGCAAATGATTAGCTTTTCAGAGCATTCACACAAGGTTGGCGCCGGTGGCGAAACCTACAACGTGCAGACATGAGGACAGTTTCCAACAGATTTCTCATACACAAACAGCAGTTGACCGGCGTTGTCTGATGAAACGTTGTTGTGATGCCTCGTGCAAGGAGGAGAAATGCGTACCACCACGTTTCCGACTTTAATAAAGCTCGGACTATAGCCTATCGCGATTGCGGTTTATCGTATCGCGACATTGCTGCTCGCGTTGGTCGAGATCCAATAACTGTTAGCAGAATATGGAATCGGTGGGTTCAGGAGGGTAAAACGGAACGCCGTGCTGGATCCCAACGGCCCCGTATCACTAGCAGTCCAGAAGACAGGCATCTTATCCGCATGGTTGTAACGGATCGTGCAGTCACGTCTCGATCCCTGACTCTGAGATGGGGACGTTTGCAGGACAACCACCATCAGCACGAACAGTTCTACGACGTTTGCAGCATCATGGACTATGAGCTCGGAGACCATGGCTGCGGTTACCCTTGACGCTGCATCACAGACAGGAGCGCCTGCGATTGTGTACCCAACGACGAACCTGGGTGCACGAATGGAAAAACGTCATTTCTTCGGATGAATCCGTGTTTGGCGACATCGCGGTGAACGCACATTGGAAGCACGTATTCGTCATCGCCATACTGGCGTATCACCCGGCGTGATGGTATGGGGTGCCACTGGTTACACGTCTCGGTCACCTCTTGTTCGCATGGACCTCACTTTGAACAGTCGACGTTACATTACAGATGTGTTACGATCCGTGGCTCTATCCTTCATTCGATCCCTGCAAAACACTACATTTCACCAGGATGATGCACGACCGCATGTTGCAGGTCCTGTACGGGCCTTTCTGGATACAGAAAATCTTCGACTGCTGCCCTGGCCAGCACATTCTCCAGATCTCTCACCAATTGAAAATGTCTGGTCAGTGGTGGCCGAGCAACTGGCTCGTCACAATACGCCAGTCTCTACTCTTGATGAACCGTGGTATCATGTTGAAGCTCTAAGCTGTACCTGTACACGCCCTTCAAGCTCTGTTTGACTCAATGCCTAGCTTATCAATGACGTTATTACGGACAGAGGTGTTGTTCTGGGTAGTGGTTTCTCGGGATCTATGCATCCAAATTGCGTGAAAATGTAATCACATGTCAGTTCTAGTATAATACATTTGTCCAATGAATACCCGTTTATCATCTGCATTTCTTCTTAGTGTAGGAATTTTAATGGTCAGTAGTGTATGTATAAGTCTAGTGATATTTTTTTAAATATTTAGTGTCCCCAGGGGGCAAAAATGATATAAAGGCCATTGAATGTGTGTACTTCTATAGACAAAGACACATTGGGGGAGAGAGAGGGAGAGAGAGAGAGAGAGAGAGAGAGAGAGAGAGAGAGAGAGATCACTGAGAAATGTGTCCGGTGCTGCGAGTTTTCATTTAACGCAGCTACATCACTTGTAATATGACCAAGTATCTAAATTCCCTTAGATATAACAAAGATCACGTGTTCAGATGTGACCACTTCATGAAATTTTGCGGTCAACTCATTTTGAACTGGACCTGTTTCTGTTCTTGACATAACGTCCTATACTGTGTGTAGAAAAATTTCCGCTACCAGTCACAATAAAAGTTTATTTATTTGTCACACGACCGGTTTCAAGCTTGCGCCCATCCTCCGGTATTTATACGTTCATGTACATGTTTATGGAGATCACTGTATAAATACAAAAATAAAAAAAAATTGATGCTGACTAAATAGATACATGTGGGACAATTATAAATGGCAAAGCAGCATTTGTCGAAAATATATCTGTACTTACATAAAGATGAAGCATCATTATTATAATTATATAGAATATATGTATAATAATGATACTTCATCTTTATCCAAGTACAGATGTATTTCCGACAAATACTGACTTGCCACTTTCAAGTGTCCCACTTATATCTGTTTTGTCATCAGCAAATAATTTTTTTGTATTTATACAGTGATCTCCATAAACATGTACACGAATGTATCAACACCGGAAGATGGGCGCAAGACCGAAACCGCAAGTGTGACAAGTAAATAACCTTTTATCGTGATTGGTAGCGGAAATTTTTCTACACCCTGTAAAGGAACAGTCACGGATTTCAACAGCAACCATTACGGATAAAATTCATATAATGTCCTATGTTTTTCTAAGATGAAGCTTGACTTTTCGTGCCACCAACGATTGTGGTACTTTTGGTGACTGTAAATTCGCTTTTTCCAGTGAAGTGTAATTTCTAGATTGCTTGGTAAAATAAATTTTCTTTATTTTGTGTCCAGTTTGAACACATGCACGTTCCATGTACCATTTCCATTACCCCTACCGTTTCATTTGTTAGCATTAACATTTTATATCATTGTAGACTTCAGTTGTCATAGACAATAGTTTACCTTTATTTGTGTGGACTTCGTCACTGTTCTTCAACGCTAGAGAGCTAAAGAAACTGGTACACCAGCTTAATATCGGGTAGGGCCCCAGCGAGCACGCGGAAGTGCAGTAACGCGACGTGGTATGGACTCGACTAATGTTTGAAATAGTGCTGGAGGGAATTGACGCCATGAATCCTGCAGGGCTGTCCATAAATCAGTAAGAGTACAACGGGGTGGAGATTACTTCCGAACGGTAAGTTGCAAGGCATCTCAGATATGCTCAATAATGGTCATGTTAGGGGAGTTTGGTGGCAGGCGGAAGTGTTGAAACTTAGAAGAGTGTTCCTGGAGCCACTCTGTAGCAATTCTGGACGTGTGGGGTGTCTCATTGTCCCGCTGGAATTTCCCAAGTCCGTTGGAATGCACAGTGGACCTGAATGGATGCAGGTGATCAGACAGGATGCTTACGTACGTGTCACTGGTCGGAGTCGTATCTAGACGTATCAGGGGTCCCATATCAATCCAATTGCACACGACGCACACCCTTACAGAGCCTGCACCAGCTTGAACAGACCCTGCTGACATGTAGGGTCCATGGGTTCATGAGGTGGTCTCCATAGCCGTACACGTCCATCCGCTCGATACAGTTTGAAACGAGACTCGTCCGACCAGGCAATGTGTTTCCTGTAACCAACAGTCCAATGTCGGTACTGACGGGCCCAAGCCAGGCGTAAAACTTTGTGTTGTGCAGTCATCAAGGCTACGCGAGAGGGCTTTCAGCTCCGAAAGCCCATATCGATCATTTTTCGTTGAATGGTTCGCACGCTGACACTTGTTAATGGCCCAGCACTGAAATCTGCAGCAGCTTGCGCAAGGGTTCTGTCACGTTGAACGATTTTCTTCACTTGTCGTTAGTCCAGTTCCTGCAGGATCTCTTCGGCCGCAGCGGTGTTGAGATTTGACGTTTTACCGGATCCCTGATATCACGATACACTCTCGAAATTGTCGTAGGGGAAAATCCCCGCTTCCTCGCTACCTCGGAGATGCTGTTTCCCATCGCTCGCGCGCCGAATATAACACCACGTTCACACTCATTTAAATCTTGATAAGCAGCAGTAACCAATCTAACAACTGCACCAAACACTTTTTCCCTTATGCAGACGTTGCCGACCGCAGCACCGTATTCTGCCTGTTCACATATCTCTGTATTTGAATACGCATGCTCATACCAGTTTCTTTGGCACTTCAGTGTAATCCAAGTAATATGTGAATATGTTGTGTGATTACTGGTCATTGTAGATGAGCGGTAGAGCAGCAACGATGGGTTATGAAAAGCCGGAGGAAAGTGCATCTGTGTTAAACAGGTAAAAGCGCAGCAATGGAAACGGTGGAGGGTGCTAAGAAATAGAGCTAACGGAGAATAACCACTAGTCAGTAGTCAGCCATCTTACGAGGAACCCCTTAACTGCTAGCTCATTAATTCGGTCTTTAGTGAGGCTCATTTGAAAATGTTGTGTTTACAGTTATGACACAAAAAATATTAGTTGCTAATGACTCACCGTGTGCAACAGGAGGCGACAGAAAATGAGTGGCGGGGAGGTGCAGAGATCAACCTCCTGTGGAATAAATAAGGAAAAATACCACCATAGCTGTATCTTAAAAGTGTCTTTATTCTGTCACACGACTGGTTTCGGTGGAACATTACCGCACTCCACAGGCCCCACCACTGCCAAAAGAGTGTTTGATTTCCTTGGCGCATTTACTGTGAGATTCTTGTTACTAGCACACGTGGGCTAGCTTTCATCAAGCACTTGACACTGTGGTGTCTACAACAGAACGTATGTGTTACACTTCACAAAATGGACATCGTCGAAATTCAAGAAAAGTTCTAAACAAATCATTAACTTGCACCATGAAGACTGAATGAAAAATGGAGCTTTCAATAAGTAGATGATAGTTCCATTGGTTTGTAAAATGTGGAGACGGATTCGTTTCTGATAATTCAGCTCCAAACCGAAGCTTGGTGGAAAGTGGCTGTGATTCTTGATTGGTCTTCTGGTTCTCCCCTGGTGGACATTTTCATGTCTTACGCTAGTGGGTGAGACTTGTGGTCTGTACCTTGTGGTCAAACTGCATATCATCTCGGACATATCGTGTGTCACGAGGGCGAACTTCTTCTTCCGGAGACGGCCCTTTGACGTTTGATACTTCCAGCACGCACCGTTGTGCCTGTGAGGCAAATTAGTTTGGCCAGACCAGCCAACGGGTGCATCTCGTACTGAAATATGCGGGTATTTTAGGGTTCTGATAAGGAAGTCTCCTGGGTTCTAGTAATCAGAATGCCAGACCGCATACATTTCAAATTATCACGGACGCGTCAGGAAGTTACAGCTGCTGTAGCATACTGCTCCTCTCCCACAGCGCGCTGTTTTCTGCTGCCGACTGAATCAAGGTGAAAGGGTGAAGTTTTGCGGCACCAACGTAGGGTAGTTAAAAGATATTCATAGCCACTATGCTCCAGTGAACCACAGTTTGTGTGTGATGTACTTGTTCTGAGTTGATTCCATTTGAACAGAATTGGGTCTGGCAGTGGTATCATGTAAGCGAAGTTAGATTGCGTTGTAAAAGGGGTTAATTAAGGGGAGAATTTGTATAGCTTCCACCCAAACGAATGATTTGCCAATGAAGCACCAGCCCTTATCTGATATGTGGTTGCCATTTTTTCTGCAAGATTTGTCGGCTCGTTGTAGTTATAAAAGGATGAATAAAAACGTCATTATTTTTGTAAACTTTACTACGCCCCTTCTCTCGTTCACTCTCCCTCAGTTATTCACTTTTTCTTCTTCTGGTGATGCATAGGTACGCCAGCAACTCAAGATTCAATCTTACTAAATTTGTCAATGTGATTATTAATCTGAGTTCTGTAAGTGACCGCAGACATAAGCAACAAAAGTGCCATGACTAGATTCCCGAATTTCATACACAAAAATTAAGGGTGTAGCTCATGATTTGAAGGTCGTTGAGAAGATAAAACTTTTTTTTATGCAAAGATAATAAAATTTGGCATCACTCGGATATATATTTATGATTATGATAGCTCTGCTTTTCTATCAGTAGGTATGTACTTGACGGATTTGGTCCAAGTTGAACATTCGTCCATTTTGTGGCAACGATTTCTTAGTTTTTCATTCTGACTCAAAATTAGGTCTTAATAGTTTCCATTTATTTTTTGCTTACCAGTGGATCACAGTGGTATGATTTGTTTATGATTATACATAATCCGGCTGCTTTAGTCAATGACATACCGTCTTTTAGCGGTGTTTTGTTCTGACGGACAACGAATGTTCAGAGCATTTCCGTTCTGATGTTTTAGTTATTTGAGTACTATCATTTCGATATTCTCATGTAAGAGTTTCTAATACTTAAAAAAATTAAAATATTAAAACAGTTTACCATACCAGTGTATATCTCAGGATCGTTGTTCCTTCTGGATTTATTGTTGTACATATGTTTACCTTTTAGTGTCAGCAAACCGGTAGTGACCCAATAATAAAGGACTGAATACGACTGAAGCGGTTTGTTAATACCCAAGATAGTCAATCAGAAGAATTCAAGAATCAGATAAGGGATCGCGGCTTAGAACACTGTACGGCGTGAACACAGAAAATTTCACAGCTCTCCGTTAGTGCACCCGGCATATTAAGAGATCTAGCCAAATCATAGTCTTCTTCATCTTCTTCTTTCGCTTATGCCATTATCCCGCAGTTGCCCAGGGTCGGCATGGTGAGAGACGGATTTGGCAAGGTTAACGTTAAGGGGTGGCTGGATGCCCTTCCTGCCGCCATTCCATACCCCCAAAGATAGAAAAAGTGTACCCCAGCTGTCTGCGTCGAGTGTAATCCGTGGAATAGTGCGAACGTGTTCAGATGTCTGCGAGTCGTGTAATTGAGGCGGGACTTGGGAACCAGTCTGGTATTCACCTAGTGGGATGTGGAAAACCACTTAAAAACCACATCCTGACTGACCGGCATACCGGCCCTAGCCGTTAATCCGCCAGGCGAATTCGATCCTGGGCCGGCGCGCCTCCACGAGTCCAGGAAGCAGCACCTGGCGGATCATCTAGCCAAATCTAAAACATAATTATTCCCATGACTTGCAGAGACGGTGACAGTAATAATGTTTGGTTTCATTTGGCAAGGGGAAACATTATTAAAACCAAATAATGAAATACAATCAGCAAAATCGTCACACGTGGGTATCTAAACTAAATTACCTTTCAGGAAAGCAACACAGGGCGCTCAGCGAACGCAGATGTGGGCAGACTCAAACAGTTTCTGTAAGTGATACACACGATACTAAGGCGGATAGAAACTTACTGGAAGGCGCATTTTCACAACTCAGGGAAGAATCGCATAGGGTAGGGCAATAACAACAGAGCCCCCTACCGCCAGCAAACTAGATCTCAGAACACGGACCGACAACTGGAAACGTGGCCCTTCTAGAGCCATCAGCTGATCATATTCATAGTACTGTAGCGGTTCCCTCAGAAAGAATAGGTCAAGACACCAAAAAGTCTAGATTTTGTCTTAAACGATTTAAGGAAGCCATGGAGAACTTAAACTGGATAAGTGTGATAGGATATATTGAGACTGGACAGTGACTGAATGTGTGAATGACTCTGTTTCACACAGAGAGAGCACTGTTGGCTGAACGAGCTGAGAAAGAATCATTTTAAGCCTCTTAGTGATGGTCCTGAATCACTGTAAGTGTGCGTCGTGGGCCAATACCAGGCAGCTTGCTTTATGTAAATGGTGAATGGCAAGAGTAACAAGCTACAGCACTCCTTCACTTTTTTCTTAACTACTCATCATTCTAGAAAACGTTATATTCTTAGAAATGCAGTCTTGTATTTGAGTAAACTGTAATAACTTCTGGGTTATGGAAAGTTTATACCAGTAAACACTGTTGAGATGTTGGTCTATATAAATACTGCAAATGTTAGCAGCCAACAAAATATCAGGAAGACCATGGAATAGAGTTTGTGTGGAGTTAATGAGGTTCAGGTGCCTCAAAGCACCATATATGATATGATGGTCCTACAGAGCTTTACAATATTATTGGTAGTGGAAAGAATATTGCTATCGACCTGAAGCAAAGAAGACTCTAAATGTATCCAGAATTCGACTTCATCAAGGTGACACTTCACAAGATCTGCTTGATGGAAGACATATGCACATTATGGTCATATCATGGAGTATCATAATTTGAATCCTATGGAACCCATCTTGTACGCAATGTGGACGCTAAATTCTACAAGACACCATTAATCAAGACCTACCCTAGGCTTCCTTTGACACAGCAACAGCTTCTTCTGTTGAAGGAGAGTAAATGTGCAGGTGTCAGCAATCTCCTCTCAAACCGATCGATCGATTTCAAACAAATATAGCGTAGAAACAACAGACCTCAAGAGTATCAGCACACTGGTGTTAATGACCTCCTAGCTACAACCGGAGCAGAGATGCAGGCAAAACAGGATTTTTTTCAGCCTCTGGGATATACAGTGTTGTGTGCAACAGACATTTTGTGTGGGAACAGTATCAGCCTGCCTAATCAACCTGCTTTGCAGGACATCCTACCTGTCAGGGGCAAGAAAAGTTTTCTGGGCTCTGACATGTAGGCTGTCCTTTATGACAGACGTATCTTGTAAGAATATTATTAGACCGTTTTGCAGACCTGCTTTTCATGGCGGCCTATATGTCAGGGCCAAATAAACGAGTTTCAAGCTGCAGATGTGTAGCCTGCCCTGCATGTCGGGCATAGTGAGAAGTTGAACCGTATTGCAGAGGTTATAAGTGGCGATGAGACTGGCTGGGGACAGGATGAGGTGGATAGAGGAGGGGATGTGCAAAACGAGGGGTAGGAGGAAATGTATAGAGGGAGGGGAGGAGGGGGCAGGGTGGAAGTTGTAGAGTGGCGGCAGGCTAGTGGATAAGGAAGAGAGCGGCAGAGATAGAGAGAGGGGAAGAAGGATATGATCTGAAGGAGATTAAGGAGAAAGACTTGGTCAGAGAGTGTGCTACCTAACCTAAATTGACTACCACAATTCTTTTACCCGAGGTAGCCTGAAGGAAAAGACCTTGCCCCAGCTAGCGGGGAAGATAATCCTGAAATCAGTGCAGAACAAGGTACTCTTAATCGAGAGCAACCTCCACTTCTCATAAAAATATTCGCAGAAGTCATATAGAAAGAGCATTGACCTGTAACTACGCACGTTCAAATGGAGGGCTGTTCACAGAGAGAGCAGTGAACCATGAGATCTAAGTTTACACAACAAAAAATGGTGTGGCAGACATCGGTGAACCTTATCGCTTGTCGGGCGCTGTTTTTCTCCGGTAGTATCGCGAAATGCCGCGAACACCAGACGATCTAAATGGCGACCAAATCTCAGCACCATTACTAGACTGTGGCTGAGTTGCGTACCGTTAAACTTTACCGCACTATGACAGAGCGTACCTATAGACAAGACGCAGTCGCGAGCGATTCAGCAGCTGGTGGTCCTTGCAGGTCGATGTTGCAGAATGTCACAGGTATCGGTGCTCGGGTGTTTTGTTAGCTTGTCAATACCTCACACTAATGTACCTACGGCTTAAAAAAAGTAGTTCTTGTACCAATTTTCTGGGTGGTAAGGCATCTAGCTGTCATCTGCTGGTCTATAGAAATGGCTGCTTCTTTTTTTCCCCAGAGATTTCCTCCCCCAGTGCAGCCTCGGCCGTTGGAACGTTGAGCTTTTCTGTAGTCGTGCGCCCCTAAAGGCCAAGCAGACACTCCATTTTAACTTGATTCTTTTCAACGCTGAATAAATTATTAATTCCTCTCCAAATTACGGCAGCCGAAATCTGCACACTGATTTACTTTCCTCCGTATGTAGTGACTGTTATTATGAGGTTCCTTAACTTTCTGTGGTAATTTAGATGTTTAATTCTCTTTTGAACCTTTTAATAATTCGAAATAAAATTGATAAGCAAATTATGGATGCAGCAGCGGTTTGGTCCTCATTAAAAGGTTCAGAAGCTGTCACCTGATTTAATATTCATTAATTACTTCTCGGCTCTTTCCTTGTTTCCGGCATTTCGTGGCCACCGATACGCTCCTCATGTCATGTGGTGTTCTTGGAAGGGTTCGCAAGATAATGTGTTACAAGAGGAGGTGAAGGAAATCGACAGTGAGAGTGGGGAAGAGTAGACAGATGGGGGGTTTGAGGTTGACGGATAGAGGGAAGAAAAGGTGGGCACAAAAAGGGGAAGGGGAAGATTTGTTCAATATACTCCCTACTACAGAAAAAGACGCACCATCAGGAATTATCCGAATGGAACGAAAATTAGTAGACGTGATATACATGTCCAAACAAACAAATTATTACAGAAACTTCCTGGAAGATTAAAACTGTGTGCCCGACCGAGACTCGAACTCGGGACCTTTGCCTTTCGCGGGCAAGTGCTCTACCAACTGAGCTACCGAAGCACGACTCACGGCCGGTACTCACAGCTTTACTTCTGCCAGTACCTCGTCTCCTACCTTCCAAACTTTACAGAAGCTCTCCTGCGAACCTTGCAGAACTAGCACTCCTGAAAGAAAGGAAACATTCTCCAGGCTGTGGCTAAGCCATGTCTCCGCAATATCCTTTCTTTCAGGAGTGCTAGTTCTGCAAGGTTCGCAGGAGAGCTTCTGTAAAGTTTGGAAGGTAGGAGACGAGGTACTGGCAGAAGTAAAGCTGTGAGTACCGGCCGTGAGTCGTGCTTCGGTAGCTCAGTTGGTAGAGCACTTGCCCGCGAAAGGCAAAGGTCCCGAGTTCGAGTCTCGGTCGGGCACACGGTTTTAATCTGCCAGGAAGTTTCATATCAGCGCACACTCCGCTGCAGAGTGAAAATCTCATTCTGGAAATTATTACAGTTTCAGAAAAGTGTGAAGGTCTATTCAGGAAAAAGAACTTCACAGATTGAGCAAGTCAGTAACACGTTGGTCCATCCCTGGCTCTTATGCCAGCAGTTATTTAGACTTAGCATTAATGGAAACAGTTATTGGGTGTCCTCCTGAGGGATATCGGCAGAATTACATTCACTTCATGCGCTGGATCAAAATACCAAGGTCGATGGAGGGCCCCGATCACAATGCTCCAAAGTTTCTGAATTAGGGAGAGAGCCTGTGATATTTCTGGGCAAGGTAGGGTTTGGCAAGCACCAAGACAAACAATAGAAACCCTCACTCTGTTGCTTGCTGTAAAGAGCAATAAAACGGAGTGTACAATATCGTAGACGTATCGCGGTGCTGCAGGGATGTGTGTGGCTGATGACAAAAAAATGTTTCTGCTATGAAAAGAAATGGCACCCCAGACAATTGTTCCTGATTTTCTGGCAGTATGGTGAGCGACGATTAGGTTGGTATTCCATCGCTCTCTGAGGCATCTCCAGAAACGTCGTCGGCCAAGAATCTCACTGACTGTAGTAGAATTGTCTTCTGTGACTAAGGGATGTCTGGAGACGCCCTGGACAGCAGTGAAATACTAACATGAATTTCGCTTTGTATACGGTCCGACAACCAGGAATCATGCCACATTTTGTCATGGCGAGACCGTTTTGGTAGTCATGCGCTGCAACATTAATGTACAATAATACAAAGGCGATACTCCACGCCCTATTTTATTGACCTTCCTGGAAAGTCATCCATAGCTCACATTTCAGCAAGGTAAGGCCCGCCTGCAGAGGGCCAGAGTTTCTGAATGCTTGTCTTTCTGCCTGCCACACACTACCTTAACCAGCAGGGACGAGGGACCTCTATGGGCAGGGCCCTCTAACCACTCGGTAATTTGACGATCTAAGGAGTCAATAGGACAGAATTTGGTGCAATATCCGTTAGAAGGACATTCAACAACTATGTCAATCAATGCCAAGCCGAATCACTGCTGGTATAAGGGCCAGGAATCGACCAACGCGTTATCGACTTGCTCAATTTTGCAAGCTCTTTCTCTTGAATAAATCGTATAACATTTCTGAAATTGTAGTTAAACGTTTGTCTGCACATGTACATCACACCAAGCGATCGCTCCAATTTGGGCAATTCCATCGTAGTGCCTCTTCTTTCTTTTTAAAATCTTAGAGTGTATGTGTGGAACGCAGGCCCGTGGGGAAAAAGGGTAATTTATAACTATAGTAAGCGCCTCCAGCTAGAATTATGAAATAATCACAGGCTGGTTACATTGAAAGTAAATCATTCGGTTCTCTATACATTTAATATTACGGGATATTGAGGTTTAGTGCCGTGTATTACATACTTTCCGAAATGACTCTAGCCTTACAGCTCATGGACGAACCGAGAGGTAAGAGGAGGGTATAAATTCGTAAATAGCATGTAATCACAGACTATGTGAGACATGTTAAGTGAAAAACACTTTATTCAGTGCTCTAAGAGGACATTTATTGTCTGTATGCTAAGCCTGCGATGCACGTGGTTGTCACACAAAAAAAGGATAATGTAATGAGTATCACATGTAGTACAGATCCAGAAAGAAGGACTACAAAGACAGCAAGACAAATTGTAACAAAAAAGTTAATATATTCGTGTATGTTCATCTCAGAAGCCTGAAAGATAATGGGTAAGAAAATGGCTGCACAAGAGAAGAGTGAAAAACCTACATTCCTTTTATGCAACTTCAATAAGAGTGCCATTAACACTCGGAAGCTTATATGAACATTGATTTATCCTTTCCTTGTTCTGTGTAACCCGATAGTAACAATTTTACAGCACCTCGTTATTCGATTCAACAAATTTTAGGAAAAAGTGCTACTGATTATTTCATAACGAACAAGAAGCAATAAAAATCGTCAAATGAAAGGAAGTTAGCGTACGATACTTCAATCCATTCCACTTTGTTGCTTTGATCTTCAGGTGGTGTGAACTAAGTCAATCACCAGAAGACGAATGGCACAGCATGCGTCTTAAAATTGCTCAGAGTTAACCGGATAAATCGAGGCAAATAGAATACTAGGGAGAGTCACACATCTTGGAAGTTAGTCCATCCGAGTGACGAGCATATACTTGCCATAACTAAGCGAGGAGATAGAAAACCATATAGCATCAACATGTGTTAATTTTAAGGATGTTAGAGACAGTAAAAGCTCTTAAAGAATGACTACACACCCTTCAAACTATTCTGATAGTCTCTTGTTGCCAGTATCACTTACTGCAGGCACATTTGAATCCCACAGCAAGGCTTGAACTTTCGTTGCAGAAACACTGCATAAACGAAATATCCATCCACCTGATTCACTGAAAGGGAAAAGAATAAGAGCAAAGGGAAACAACTTCAGGAAATATGGTAGAATCCATCTAAGAACATGGCACTTGTACTTGGTGCTATGAGTAGACGCCCTTAAAAACGCTGTGAAGTAGCTGATGATTGTCGAGGCCAGCAGCAAATAAATGAAGAATTAGCATGAACTGTTAATGATCGGGATCTCTGTTTTCTCATTTAAAAAAAAAGCCAATTTAAGGCTTAGGGTGCTTCCGCAAGTGAAGAAAATATAAGACATTTTGTTGCTACCGCCTTGTGGACACAATTTGTCCTTTAACAAACGGCCGAATGGACATCACGTTCTTGGATCAAATGACTCTGAGCACTATGCGACTCAACTGCTGTGGTCATAAGTCCCCTAGAACTTAGAACTACTTAAACCTAACTAACCTAAGGACAGCACACAACACCCAGCCATCACGAGGCAGAGAAAATCCCTGACCCCGCCGGGAATCGAACCCGGGAACCCGGGCGCATCACGTTCTCTTCACCATGAGTGTCCCGTATGCCTTCAACCAGGCAATCGTTGGGGATGTGTTTAGAGGCAACCTGGTCAGGCTGAACGCCTTAGATACACTGTCCAGCTAGTGCTGCAAGGTGGAAGTTCCCTGCTGTTTTGAGGTGGCATTTTGTGGGGCCGATGTACACCTCTGGTGGTCATGGAAGGCGCCGTAATGGCTGTACGATACGTAGATGCCATCCTCCGGCCCATGGTACAACCACATCGGCAGCATATTAGCAAGGCATTCGTCTTCACGGACGACAATTCGTACTCCCATCGTGCACATCTTGTAAATTTCCTTCGGGGTAAGTATATGGCTCGTGTAGAGAGGCCAGCATGTTCTCCAGACATGAACCCTATCGATTATGCCAGGGAGAGATTGAAAAGGGCTGTTTATGGACGACGTGACCCACCAACCACTCGAAGCGATCTACGCCGAATCGCCATTGAGGAATGGGATAATCTGGGCCAACAGTCCTTGATGAACTTGTGGATAATATGCCACGACGAATACAAGCATGCATCAATGCAAGAGGACGTGCTACTGGATATTAGATGTACCGGCGTATACAGAAATCTGGATCATCACCTCTGAAGGTCTCGCTGTGTATTGGTTCAACATGCGATGTGTGGTTTTCATGAGCTGTAAAAAGGGCAGAAATGATGCTTATGTTGATCTCTATTCCAATTTTCTGTACAGGTTCCGGAACTTTCGGAACCCAGGTGAAGCAAAACATTTCTTGATGTAAGTATGATACATCCTTGTACATATATTTCCATGTGACCAAAAATTGAAGATTGAACACAACCGTCAACTGAAGATGTTCACTGTAAATGACGGGAAGTGGAAATTAAAGTTTTTCCCCAGAGTATTTTAGGTGATGATTTACATACAGCATCAGATTATGTACAATCGTAAATCCTACAACACGAAGTCGTTGAATTATGATAGTATGTGGTACTTTTGGAGCGGTAGACGAGATTGATAAAATTAAGTACATAGATTTATGCATTTCGTGTGAAACGGTAAGATATTTTGTGTATTAAAGATAACGAGCAGTACATGTTGTACCGAAGTGGTATTATCAAATGCAATAGATACAGGACAAAAGAAGGAACTAAATTTTACGTTTATCAATAATCACATCTTCTGGAGATTTATTTCCAAACTCAGCACACAATGTTTCCTTTTATGTTGCCAGGATTGCTTTCAGAGAAACAGAGCAGCCAAAGTAATTTACTGCATTGGCATTCCTTTCACAATGGAACATTCTTCTCGTTAAAATCTTTTGCATAGCTACTTGCGGTTTAGTTAGGCCAACACTACATTTATCCGAGAGAGGTAAGGATCTGAAATTTCCACTAATTCCAAATGATAATGATATTTTGTTAAAAGACTAACACAGTCACACTCTTTGAAGTTAGAAACTTTTGAAAAGAACGGGGAACAAGTAGTAGATCATGATTACGACAGGATATTATAAAATCAAGTAATTTCTTAACAATATACAAGGTGAATCAGAACACCACCGACCAGCTTTCAGAGAAGCTAGTATGAAACGAAACCTACAAAAAAAGTCTAGTAATCATGGGCCCCGAAAAGGATACATTAAGAGCTGTGACCACTTCTTAAGTATAAAGTATAAAGTATAATATCGAGAATGAACTGGTGCTCACATCCATTAAGGAACGCATTTTAGAGCACATGTTTACCGGAAATTTTTTTTTTGATTTGGTCAATACTACCTCCTCCCAAAATATGGAATGCAAAGAGCCTGCAATAGTAGAGATTTGTTTCACATTATCGAAGATCGACAAGTGGTCATAGTTCCTAACGTATGCACTTTGGTGTACTTTCTAACAGCCATGAAGCGTATTTTCTCTGCTATGTGATATCTGGAACATCGTTTTTTCAGTGTGTAGCTGTATTAACAGGGAATTAAATTACGAAGAATTAGCAGTACTGTAGCAGTGACAGCACTTCCGTGGCCCATGCTGACTGCTACTGCCATGCAGCAACAGTGCTCAATCGCTGCTGGAGTGTTGGTTATTCATCTGTTTTACAGTCCACGTGAATACATATGGACTGAACGAATATCGCACTAGACTCTGTCGAATTAGCACGTGAAATTCCGCCTCAACAATCGTTTTGTTTGTGCTGGGAAGCAAACCGACGCTTTCCGCCGGCAATGGACGTCATACGAAAGACGTAATGCGCAATATTTTTTTTGGGCTGACTCCCGCAACGCACTGGAAAACGAAAGTACAAATAACAGCTGAAACAAATACGCATCACGACTCTTAGAAGAGACATCTTGTGGATAAACGGTGTAATGGGTATGAGTGCAGAAATCTGTGAGCGAGGACAGTGTACTGAAGAACATTACATCATTTTCAGACAAATGATTACTGCTATTCCAAGTCGTATGCTTTTACGTTCATTATTAGCGGCAAGTACATGTGCCAAGAGCAAGCCATTATTGCTTATTTCCCTTGAGCAGCAGGTTAGATGTTGAAGTGTGAGTACGTGGACGCAAGATGGTCAGTCTTGATAGACGTAGTCCCCTTGGTGATTCAGTTCCGGCTGTGCAGAAGACATAAGGTCATAAAGTGTGACGTGTTTGTGGGAAGACTGTTGGCGGCGGAGACAAAAATGCCAACACTTACAATCAACTTACGAAGGTACCGCACCCTGTAGTCTGCAGCCAGTGCAATGCAAAAACTGCCACAATTAAATAACTCCAACCATATTTGTGTTTATTATTGCTTGCTTTTGCAGGTACGCGCCCTTTTCCTCTTAGCTATTAAATCAAATTCATATGAGACACATTAATTAGGACTTTTCAAAAAAGGAATGGGTCATAGGCTAGGAAAAAAAGTACATTAGATGATCAGTTTGAGTGCAGGAAAAGTGAACTTCAGAGATTGACTACAGATAGGGTTTTGATAGAATTTGCTTCACAATTTCAGGACTTTGAAGAGGTTTCTCTTTTGAAACAATTTGAAATTAATTGGAAATGGGAGTGCTTGACTAGTATTCATTCAGGAGACAAATTGTTTATAGTGTGATACAGCTGGTGAGAAGGCACGTGACAGTGTAAAATAAATTTAACATGTGGAAGTGTCAAAACAATTCTGTTGAATACTGCCGATATGTGATGAGGCAGCAAATAATGAAGACGGAGGTGCGAACAACACGTACAGCAGAGGTAGACGCACAATAAATGTGGATATATCACGAAGTTATAGATGGGTGGAGGAGATATAAGAATGAAATAAGAATCTGTGAGTAGATGGTCGTGGAATGAAACGCATACGAGCACTTGGGAAGTGAAATCAGAGGACATGAACCGGTTGCTGTATTTTTCCAGTCCAATACATATGTTAAGTGGAAATGTTTTAACAAAATTTCTTGTATTGGAATCACTGTTTACTAAAGTTTTTAAATATACTAAAATACTGTGTTTCAGAATCTCTACTGATGGAAGGAAATGAACCTCTACGATGGCAACTCCTCAACGGAAGACACAATGTGTGTCCTGGTTTATTCAGACAAAATCGAATGTTCAGACTCAACGAAACTTCAGAACGAAGTATGGCAGAGATCCAACATCACGCCCTTCATTCCGTGCTTGGCACAAAAAATTTATGGACACAGGGACAGTGTTGGATAAAGGGAGGAGCGGGCAACCAAGAACCTCCGAGGAAAACATCGATCGAGTTTTAAACTTCACTAGTTCACCTACGAAGTCCATCCGCACTGCTGCCAGACAGTTGCAACTACCACATTCAACTGTGAATAAGGTCCTCCACAAGAACTGACGGTTGTACATTTACAAAGTGCGGCTGTTACAAACACTTGAGCCAAATGACAAGTCGAAATGGACCGAGTTTGCACTCAACATGCTGGAACGCCCTTCGGAGGGTGAAGCATTCCTCAAGCGAGTTTGTTTCAGTGACGAGGCAACTTTTCATGTTCCTAGGACATTAAAGAGACACAATATGAGAATCTGGAGATCTGAACGCCCTCATGTGACTAGGGAGCTCCACCGGGATAGTCCAAAAGTGAATGTGTGTTGCGGAAACACGTCAAACCGAATAATTGGTCCCTTTTTCTTCAACGACTCAACAATTACTGCAGATGTTTACCTCGAACTTCTGACCGAATTTATAGCACCACAACTGATTGACTTACAACCAAACATCATTTTCCAGCAAGATGGTGAACCACCACATTGGGAACTGCATGGGTTCCTCAATGAAACATTTCCAGTCAGATGGATTGGGATAGGTCAATTCCTTGGCCACCGCATTCGCCAGATATCACTCCGTTGGACTTTTTTTCTATGGGATGTGCAAATGATATCGCGTATAAAACACAGATACGGGACACTGCTGACTTGAAGCAAAGGACTCGTAATGCCATTGCTACCATTGATGACGCTATGCTACAGCGAACGTGGCAAGAAATCGAGTACCGTCTTGAGCTGCTTCGTGCATCTAAAGACCCCCATGTGGAGGTCTATTAGACACTGCCAAAAAACTTTTATAAACACTGATTGCAATAAAAGAAATGTTGTTAAAATATTTCAACAAATGCCGTTGTAATAAAATATTGATGCTGTAAAGGGACTTTATGGACACCCTGTTTAGGGCTAATTTTGGATGTGTACAGAAAATCAAATGCTGTATCTGTGTATCAGTTTTCACGCAAACCAATAATTGCGGAGCTAGCGGCTAGTCGGATTAATGTCAAAGTAACTGGTACTTAAAGTGACAGCGTTATAAAGATATCATGGAGACGCTTTGTCAGAACTGAGCACGTAACACACAAAATGGAAGAAGTGACTTTGACAACACAGTACATCCTCTGGGCTTCGCTGGCAGAGCTACTTGGCGAAGGTCGTCAACAGAATGAGCCATAATTTTCTTAGTGTATGTCTATAGCACACTATCCACACGAACCAGCGAATCTCCCGCGAGACGTCTGCGTGCAGTTGTTTTTCTGATCACTTTTGCTTTCTAATCGTCGTTAGAGTAAAGAGAAAACGTTAGACCATTATTAGAGACTAAACAGTAGGCCAAAAAGTGTGTAATAGGATGTTTCGTCACTTTGTTAGTCTCGCGAGGAACCCCCTGATCCGAGATCGCAGAAGGTTAATGATGTTCATGGCATTCGACGCTCCACATACTATCTACCATGGAACCCCAATATTGGCTGCTAATGCCAACAGGGATCGATACTAGAGGCATACAATGGTGCGCACAGCATGAAGCTACGGAGCGTAGTTGAACTGCTTAATGAACGAGTAACTCACATTAGAGCCACGGTGCTAGTGGTGATGATACAAGGCAGAGCAATGGCGATGATAAATAAAGCAAATATTGCGTTAAATTTACAACAGTGGCCGAAGTTGGCATTTCGCCAGAAAGGAACCTAAGAAATTTCGTAGGGTGAGGTAGAAGTGGTAGATGAAATATTATCGTTTCTGCAAAATGAGTCAGTGTTATGTGTGGTGTCTTATACATGACAATGTACATGACGAGTCAATGATGACGATACGTGCTTAACAAGTGAAAACGATACTTAAACAGGTATCGAGACATGTAGTTTATCATCCTTGTCGGACAGGGAGCCACAATCCTCTCTGTGGTGAAACATTTTTTGAATGTCGACAATGTCGATTTTGTGTAGTGTAATAGGTGAATGTATTAAATCTAGATATAGTTGGAGTTAGTGAAGTTAGCTAGCAAGAGTAACAGAACTTCTGGTCGGGTGAATAAGGGTTATAAATACAAATTCAAACAGGGGTAGTGCAGAAGTAGGTTTAATAATGAATAAACTCTACTATGAACGCCGTAGTGAACGGATATTTCTAGCCAAAATAGACACGAAAATAACACCCACTCCTAGAGCACAAGTTTATATGCCAACTAGCTCCTCAGATGATGAAGAGACTGAAGAAATGTATGACGAGATCTGTGTCTGACAGAATTACAATGTCATCGGCGAACCTCAAAGTTTTTATTTCTTCTCCATGGATTTTAATGCCTACTCCAAACTTTTCTTTTGTTTCCTTTACCGCTTGCTCAATATACGGATTGAATAACATCGGGGAGAAGCTACAACCCTGTCTCACTCCCTTCCCAACCACTGCTTCCCTTTCATGTCCCTCGACTCTTATAACTGCCATCTGCTTTCTGAACAAATTGTAAATAGCCTTTCGCTCCCTGTATTTTACCCCTGCCATCTTCAGAAATTGAAAGAGAGTATTCCAATCAACATTGTCAAAAACTTTCTCTAAGTCTACAAATGCTAGAAACGTAGGTTTGCCTTTCCTTAATCTTGCTTCTAAAATAAGTCGTAGGGTCAGTATTGGCTCACATGTTCCAACATGTCTACGGAATCCAAACTAATCTTCCCCGAGGGCGGCTTCTACCAGTTGTCCATACGTCTGTTAAGAATTCGCGTTAGTATTTTGCAGCTGTGACTTATTAAGCTAATAGTTCGGTAATTTTCACATTTGTCAACACCTACTTTCTTTGGGATTGGAATTATTAGATTCTTCTTGAAGTCTGAAGGTATTTCGCCTGTCTCATACATCGTGCTCACTAGATGGTAGAGTTTTGTTAGGCCTGGCTCTCCCAAGGCTGTCAGTAGATCTAATGGAGTGTTGTGTACTCCCGGGGCCTTGTTTCAACTCAGATCTTTGAGTGCTCTATCAAACTCTTCATGCAGTATCATATCTCCCATTTCATCGTCATCTACATCATCTTCCATTTCCACAACATTGTCCTCAAGAACATCGGCCCTGTATAGACCCTCTATATACTCCATCCACCTTTCTGCTTTCCCTTCTTTGCTTAGAGCTGGGTTTCCATCTGAGCTCTAGATATTCATGCAAGTGGTTCTCTTTTCTCCAAAGGTCTCTTTAATTTTCCTGTAGGCAGTGTCTATCTTACCCCTCGTGAGATAAGCCTCTACATCCTTACATTTGTCCTCTAGCAATGCCTGCTTAGCCATTTTGCACTTCCTGTCAATTTCATCTTTGATACGTTTGTATTCCTTTGTGCCTGCTTCATTTTCGGCATTTTTGTATTTTCTCCTTTCGTCAGTTAAATTCAGTATCTCTTCTGTTGCCCAAGGATTTCTACTAGCCCTCGTCTTTCTACCTACTTGATCCTCTGCTGCCTTCACTATTTCATCCCTGAAAGCTACCCATTCTTCTTCTAGTGTACTTCTTTCCCCCATTCCTGTCAATTGTTCCCTTATGCTCTCCCTGAAACTCTGTACAACCTCTGCTTTAGTCAGTTTATCAAAGTCCCATCTCCTTGAATTCCCACCTTTTAGCAGTTTCTTCAGTTTTAATCTACAGTTCATAAGCAATAGATTGTTGTCAGAGTCCACATCTGCCCTTGGAAATGTCTTACAATTTAAAACTTGGATCCTAAATTTCTGTCTTACCATTATATAATCTATCTGAAACCTTCTAGTATCTTCAAGGTTCTTCCATGTATACAACCTTCTTTTATGATTCTTGATCCAAGTGTTAGCTATGATTAAGTTATGCTCTGTGCAAAATTCTACCAGGCGGCTTCCTCTTTCATTTCTTAGCCGTAATCCATACTTTTCTACTACGTTTCCTTCTCTTCCTTTTCCTACTCTTGAATTCCAGTCACCCATGACTATTAAATTTTCGTCTCCCTTCACTACCTGAATAATTTATTTTATCTTATCATACATTTCATCAATTTCTTCATCATCCGCAGAGCTAGTTGGCATATAAACTTGTACTAATGTAGTAGGCGTGGGCTTCGTGTCTATCTTGGCCATAATAATGCGTTCACTATGCTGTTTGTAGTAGCTTACCCGAACTCCTACTTTTTTATTCATTACTAAACCTACTCCTGCATTACCCCTATTTGATTTTCTATGTATAACCCCGTATTCACCTGACCAAAGGTCTTGTTCCTCCTGCCACCGAACTTCACTAATTCCCACTATATCTAACTTTAACCTATCCATTTCCTTCTTTAAATTTTCTAACTTACCTGCCCGATTAAGGGATCTGACATTCCACGCTCCGATCCGTAGAACGCCAGTTTTCTTTCTCCTGATAACGACGTCCTCTTGATTAGTCCCCGCCCGAAAATCCGAATGGGGGACTATTTTCCCTCCGGAATATCTTACCCAAGAGGATGCCATCATCATTTAATCATACAGTAAAGTTGCATGCCCTTGGGAAACATTACGGCTTTAGTGATTCTTGATTATCTCCCGGCGTATTTGATAGTCAAAATATCCACGGGTGTGCTGCCGGTCTATAGTGTCCAACGGGCACAATATTTCGGCGATCATACATGTCGCCATCATCAGGTGAACTGACGGACTGAGCTCCTGTGAACGTGCCGGCACGGAGATCCGTACGATATGGCTGCTCAGAGGGAACTGGGTTCGGTCCCGGCGGCGGCCGATTTAAATACCCTCCGCCCGTGGGGCGCTCCCTCCGCCGTCCACGCCCCGCGCCACGGTCGCGCGGTGGAACAGATTGCGACGGCGTCTGAGATGACGTCGGTGTGATGGCTCTGTCCGCCGTGGTCGTCACAACTATACGTTTGCTCGATTTACTCTTGATTAACCCAATCGCTGGTTCCCAAGCCTTGCTAAGATTATAGCCACAGTCACGGTTTATGAGGTCGTCATTGGTGCGAATTTCGATGGCCTCTCTAACAACGCTGTCCCAGTATCTCGACGTCTGTACCAGAATCCTCGTGCGGTCATACTCCATGGCGTGATTTTCCGACAAACAATGTTCAGCGACCGCCGACTTGCTGGGATACATCAGTCGAGTGTGCCTCTGGTGTTCACGGCATCGATCCTCGACGGTACGCATCGTCTGACCAATATACGACTTGCCACATTGACGCGGAATCTGGTACACGCCGGCCTTCCTCAAACCGAGGTCATCTTTGGCGCTCCCCACCAGTGCACGAGTTTTATTTGGAGGACAAAACACAGTTCCGACCCGGTGTTTCTTCAGAATGCGGGCGATTTTCCCCGAGAGTGCGCATGTGTATGGAATAAATGCAGTGCGTACCTCCTCCCTCGTGACTTCATCCATCTCAACAGGTTGTGCTGCAGTGGTTGGGCGGAGAGCACGTTGAATCTGCCACTCTGAGTACCCATTTTTCGAAATACAGTTCTCAGACGTTCCAATTCCTGGGGTAGACTCTCTGCTTCAGAGATAGTGCGCGCCCTATGTACTAGAGTTTTAAGTACCCCATTCCTATCTCTGACGCAGAGAGTGTACCCCAGGAATTGGAACATCTGAGAACTGTATTTCGAAAAAATGGGTACTCAGAGTGGCAGATTCAACGTGCTCTCCGCCCAAACACTGCAGCACAACCTGTTGAGATGGATGAAGTCACGAGGGAGGAGGTAGGCACTGCATTTATTCCATACACAGGCGCACGATCGGGGAAAATCGCCCGCATTCTGAAGAAACACCGGGTCGGAACTGTGTTTTGTCCTCCAAATAAAACTCGTGCACTGGTGGGGAGCGCCAAAGATGACCTCGGTTTGAGGAAGGCCGGCGTGTACCAGATTCCGTGTCAATGTGGCAAGTCGTATATTGGTCAGACGATGCGTACCGTCGAGGATCGATGCCGTGAACACCAGAGGCACACTCGACTGATGTATCCGAGCAAGTCGGCGGTCGCTGAACATTGTTTGTCGGAAAATTACGCCATGGAGTATGACCGCACGAGGATTCTGATACACACGTTGAAATACTGGGACAGCATTGTTAGAGAGGCCATCGAAATTCGCACCAATGACGACCTCATAAACCGTGACTGTGGCTATAATCTTAGCAAGGCTTGGGAACCAGCGATCGGGTTAATCAAGAGTAAATCGAGCAAACGTATAGTTGTGACGACCACGGCGGACAGAGCCATCACACCGACGTCATCTCAGACGCCGTCGCAATCTGTTCCACCGCGCGACCGTGGCGCGGGGCGTGGACGGCGGAGGGAGCGCGCCGCGGGCGGAGGGTATTTAAATCGGCCGCCACCGCGACCGAACCCTGTTCCCTCTGAGCAGCCATAGCGTACGGATCTCCGTGCCGGCACGTTCACGGGGGCTCAGTCCGTCAGTTCACCTGATGATGGCGACATGTATGATCGCTGAAATATTGTGCCCGTTGGACACTATAGACCGGCAGCACACCCGTGGATATTTTGACTATTACGGCTGTAGTTTCCCCTTGCTTTCAGCCGTTCGCAGTACCACAACAGCATGGCCGCTTTGGTTAGTGTTACAAGGCCAGATCAGTCAATCATTCAGACTGTTGCCCCTGCAGCTACTGAAAAGGCTGCTGCCCCTCTTCAGGAACCACATGTTTGTCTGGCCTCTCAACAGATACCCCTCCGTTGTGGTTGCACCTACGGTACGGCTATCTATATCGTTGAGGCACGCAAGTCTCCCCACCAACGGCAAGGTCCATGGTTCATATAAGAAATTAATAATTCCAATTCCAAAGAATGCAGGCTTGACAGATGTGAAAATTACCTAATTATCAGTTTAGTAAGTCACGGTTGTAATATACTCTGGAGAATTCCTTACAGAAGCAAGGAAAAACGGTTAGAAGCCGATCTCGGGGAAGATCGGTTCGGATTCCGGAGAAATGTAGGAACACGCGAGGCAATAGTAAGCCTACGATTTCTTATAGAAGATATCAAACCTACATTTGTGGCATTTATAGACTTAGTTTTTCGCGATGTTGACGGCGATACTCTCTTTCAAATTCAAATGGTGTAAGGGGTAAAATACAGGGAGCGAAGGGTTCCAGCAATTTGTACAGAAACTAGATGGCAATTATAAGAGTCGAGGGACTGGAAGGGAAACAGTGGTTGAGAAGGGAATGAGACAGGGTTGTAGCCTATCTCAGATGTTATTTAATCTGCGTACTGAGCAAGCAGTAAAGCAAAGAAAAGAAAAAAATGAAGTAGGAACTAAAAGCCAGGGACAAGAAATAAAAGCCTCGAAGTTTGCCAGTGACACTGTAATTCTGTCAGAGTCAGCAAATGACTTGAAAGATTAAATGAACGGGACAGACAGTGTCTTGAAAGAACGAACATCAACAAAAGTAAAACGAAGATAATATAATGTAGTCGAATTAAATCAGATGATACTCAGGGAATTAAATTAGGAAATGAGATACTTAAAGTAATACATGATGTCTGCTATTAGGGCCACAAAACAGCTGATGATGGTCGAAGAGAGCATATAAAATGTAGACGGCGTTTTTGAAGAAGAGAAATTTGTTAACATCGAGTCTAGACTTATGGGTCAGGACATTTTTTCTGAAAGTACTTGTAGGGAGTGTAGCCATGTATGCAAGGAAAACATGGACTATAAATAGTTTAGACAAGAAGAGAGTAGAAGCTTTTGAAACTTGGTCCTACAGAAGAATGCTGAAGATTAGATGAATAGATCACGCAATTAATGAGGAGGTACTGAATAGAACTGGGGAGGAGTTTGTGGCACAACTTGACCGGAAGAAGGGATCGGTTGGTAGTACATATTCGGAGGCATCAAGGGATAACTAATTTAGTATTGGAGGGAAGCGTGGAGGATAAAACTCGTAGAGGGGTCCAAGAGATGAATACACAAAGTAGATTCAGAACGATGTAGGTTGCAGCAGTTACTCGAAGATGAAGAGGTTTCCATTGGATGGAGTAGCGTGGAGAGCTGCATCAAACCAGTCTTTGGACTGAGGGGCATAACAACAACATTACATGCATCACATAGAAGGCTGATATCTGCTGCTCCTGGAAACCTATTTTCTGTCGTTCTCTTGCTGCACACAGTGAGTAATTACGAGGTAATATTTTTACGGTAATTACTTTTAACGCAACACTTTCAAATCAGGCTCACGAAGACTGAAATTTCGGTCTCGCATTGAAGGGGTTCCTTGTCAGCTATACCGGTATTAGACCATGCATCCAAGCAGCAGTCATTCAGCGAAATCGTCAGACCACTTCCTAAGACCGCGGAGTTGCCCCGAAGTGTTTTATGGACTTATTTGAGTCAGAGTTCACGCGGACTGAGTGCTCCAGAATTGGATTCGGCCCTTGAAAATGTTGCAGGACGTCATGTATCGTATCAGACTGTTACGAGACGATTGTATGAAGGGAATTTGCTTTCCCGACGACTATGGTGAGCATCACGTCGTATACCACAACACCATGGATTCTGTTACAAATGGACCAGGAATCATGCGGAATGGACGCCCCAAGACTGGTGTCAGAAGCTGTTTATGGGATAAATTCGGTAATACCAAGTGCCTCCAATGCTATACCCCACATGTGCAACAAGGTTTGGTGGTGAATATGTTCTGAGATGTCGTTACCTTGGACCACCATACATTTCTCGTCGTCGTGGGTAATGTCACTGCTCTACAGTATAGGGACAAAACTGTACAGCCAATAGGAAGACCGTATCGGCAACATTTTTGTGAAAATTTCATCCTTCCGTACGATAGCTCTCGTGTTCATGGTACTCTTTTCATGAATACGTTCCTTCAACTTGCTTTGATCACGAGCTTAGAATGGCTTGCTTGTTTCCGGGACGTGAACCCAATCGAGCATGTGTGAGATCGACTGAAACTTGCGTTTGTGGGGTCGATAACGTCTACGCGAAATATACAGAATCGCCATTGACGAATGGGGTAATTTCGACCACAGTTAGGTTGATGATCTCATCGATGGTATGCCACTGCGGACTCAAGCCTACATTCGACCAAAGGGGCGTTCCACCACAAACTGACGTTGCTGACGACTTCTATGAAACACTCTCCATGGGAAACAAACAATTTTATTGTTACATAAATGTTGGTTTTTTTTTTGTTTTGTAACCTGGACACATTGCAAACGAACACAAGCGCATGGTTGGTCAAAGTTTTGTTTTCTGTGCCATGAACTTCTAAATAAATGAAATCTTTCATTTGTATTTCTGAATTTCCTTCATCATTTCTGTACTTCCTTCTTTCATCGAACAGCTGAAGTATTTCTTCTATTGCACATGGTTTCTTCGCAGTCACCTTTTTGCACCTACGTTTCTACTTCAAAATTCTGTGATTGCCTTTTTAGAGACATCCATTCCTCTTCAACTGAAACGCCTATTGAGGTATTCGTTCCGCACTATCTACACTACTGGCCATTAAAACTGCTACACCAAGAAGAAATGCAGATGATAAACGGGTATTCATTGTACAAATATATTATAGTAGAACTGACATGTGATTACATTTTCACAAAATTTGGGTGCATAGATCCTGAGAAATCAGTAACCAGAACAACCACCTCTGGCGGTAATAACAGTCTTGATAAGCCTGAGCATTGACTCAAACAGGGCTTGGATGGCGTGTACAGGTACAGCTGCCCATGCAGCTTCAACACGACACCATAGTTAATCAAGAGAAGTGACTGGCGTGTTACGACTAACCAATTGCTCGGCCACCATTGACCAGATATTTTCAGTTGGTGAGAGATCTGGAGAATGTGCTGGCCTGGACAGCAGTCGAACATTTTCTGTATCCAGAAAAGCCCATACAGGACCTTCAACATGCGGTCGTGCATTATCCTGCTGAAATGTAGAGTTTCGCAGGGATCGAATGAAAGGTAGAGCCACGGGTCGTAACACATCTGAAATGTAGCGTCCACTGTTCAAAGTGAGGTCAATGCGAACAAGAGGTGACGGAGACGTGTAACCAATGGCACCCCATACCATCACGTTGGGTGATACGCCAGTATGGCGATGACGAGTACACGGTTCCAATGTGCGTTCACCGCGATGTCTCCAAACACGAATGTGACCATCACGATACTGTAAACAGCAGCCATGGTCTCTGAGCTGATAGTAAATGCTGCTGCAAAAGGTCGTCGAAGTGTTCGTGCAGGTGGTTGTGGTCTTGCAAACGTCACCATCTGTTGACCCAGGGATCGAGACGTGGCTGCACGAGCCGTTACAGCCACGCGGATAAGATGCCTGTCATCTCGACTGCTAGTGATACGAGGCCGTTGGGATCCAGCACGGCGTTCCGTATTACCCTCCTGAACCCACCGATTCCATATTCTGCTAGCAGTCACTGAATCTCGACCAACGCGAGCAGCAATGTCGCGATACGATGAACCGCAATCGCGATAGGCTACAATCCGACCCTTATCAAAGTCGGAAATGTGATGGTACCCATTTCTCCTCCTTACACAAGGCATCACAACAATGTTTCACCAGGCAACGCCGGTCAGCTGCTGTTTGTGTATGAGAAATCGGTTGGAAACTTTCCTCATGTCAGTACGTTGGAGGTGTCACCACCGGCCCCAACCTTGTGTGAATGCTCTGAAAAGCTTGCATATCCTGTCGCTTAAGTTTCGAGTCTGTAGCACGTCATCTTCGTGGTGTAGCAATTTTAATGGCCGGTAGCGTATTGCCTTAGAGAGCTTCACGCGATCTCTTCATTCCTTAGTAGTTCCGTATTCAGCTTCTTTGCGCATTTACTCGTTCTGATTAGTCTCTTTAACTGCAGCCTGATCTTCAGCAGCGATCTGACTCTACGTCTGCTCACGAGTACACCTTACAATCTAATATCTGGTTTCGGAATCTCTGCCTGACCGTGATGTAATCCAATCGAAATCTTCCTGTACCTCCCGGACTTTTCTAAGTATTCCTCCTCTTTTTGTGATTCTTGAACAGAGTCTTCGCTATTACTAGCTGCTTACAGAAGTGAAATAGCGACAAATCACTGTGCTTCTAGACGGTACAGAATGATTCGGATATGGAGGTAGATATGGTCATGGGAGCGGATATGAGATTCTGAAGTGACTTACTGGTCTGATTTCTATTGCTTTTTCGTCTACGAACAAGGAAAATGCAAAGGAACATAGATACATGTTCTAACGCCAGTAAGCGTAAAACGTAGTTGAGGGTTACACCTATTTACCGAAATAAGTGGCCACCACACCCCATAACTCTGTTGAGATTCAGGTATCGACAGCAATGAATGGTACTGCAGACCACGAACAACGGAGGTGCTACATTCTGCTGATCCAAAAGAACACTTAGCTTGAGGTACTCGTCACAATGTAAGTGACATACAGATATAGGTATACGTTGACAAATGTACGATGGAAACCGATAGCTCTTGCCCTGAGTTACGTACAGACAGGCTTTGGATATCCTTCTCGGAGCACAAAGTTTATTGAGTCTGACTGTTCACTTACGTAGCGTCTGCTGTAGGTTCGTTCATCCGAGGCGGCTGTTGCGTACGACGTCTTTAAAGGAGTGACGAATGCAGCTCTGCCGGCCGGAGTGGCCGAGCGGTTCTGGGCGCTTCAGTCTGGAACCGCGTGACCGCTACGGTCGCAGGTTCGAATCCTGTCTCGGGCAAGGATGTGTGTGGTGTCCTTAGGTTAGTTTGGTTTCAGTAGTTCTAAGTTTCAGGGAACTGATGACCTCAGAAGTTATGCCCCATAGTGCTCAGAGTCATTTGAACCATTTTTGAAAGCGGCACTGAGCGCCTCTACCTAAGATTTATTCATACTCAACTGCCATTTCTCTTTCTTCTGGCAACCGTTCATGATTCATTCACTACAATACCGTGTTTTCTTAGCAAACTCTTGATATGACAGATACTCCTTTTTATGAGTGGGAGGAAAATTACTGCATCAGCTGATTCTTTTTCACCAAAAGCTCTTCATGTTTTCGTGTAAATAAATGTATTTTCCTCGTTGTTTGAGTAGCCATTTCTTTTGGATGTAGCTCTTAAATGATTGAGCTCTTCCTCCTAGTTCCCTTCAGGCCAGGCTATCAATGTTTTTGTGGAAGGCATCTGTCTGTATGAGTGGGCTTTCTGAAGAGTTCGTTCCCTGAAATACTACCAGGTTTTCTAAGTACTCACCAACGTCCAAAATTTGAAATTTGACTTTCTTTCTTTAGATCTCTTTGGAGGCAAAGTTACTTCACACATTGCTTATGCCCCCGTAGAGTGATCGTGAACCTAGCTGTGGTCACAATCTGACTGTTGGACATCTTGCATCTCCTTTAATCGTTACGTTATTTCATATGTGACGGTGGGAGTAACTTTTGATGTGTTTCGTTACGTTTGAGCACGCACGGAAATTTAATTTCTTTGTTTGCCGCCAGAGTTGAGACTGAGTAGCGGATCGCTTTGGCGAGCACGCACGCACCTTTGTTCCAGCCGGGGCCGGCGCTTTGAACCGCGCCCTTCTGCAGAGGAGCCCTGGGGCGGCCGCGGCGGCTGTCAGCGGCAGGCGGATCGACGGCCGCCTCAGAACACGGCAGCGGCAGCGGCGGCAGTCAGCAGTGGCTGCTGCGGCGGCCCCACAAAGCAGTGACGCCCGGCCGCGAGCGTCTGCCCCGGGCGCAGGGGTCGGTCCGCCACAAAGCGAGTTAATAACACACTCGCTTTGCTTCTTGCCGAGTGTGTTGCAGCTAACAGAGGTATTCCGGTCACATTCAGCTGAAAGCAGTTGGCGAAAACTGTTTTGATACTTATTCAATAACTCTTTTTTTATTCTTGGTTATTTCATCCCCCCCTTCCGCCCTATGTGGGTAGGGAGTTGGGCTCGCAGCCGTACAGTCAACCGCTCTTCAGCCAGTTGATATTATTAATAACTTAAATGCTAAGCACTAAATAAGAATAGACACTTATTATGAATTTTTTAAAAAAATAATGGACGATGTTATTGGGAGAACTTAGGGAATAACACTGCACTCATGAACAGTTTAAAAACAGTGACACTAATGCGGACAGACAGCACTGTTAAAAAAACATTTGAAGAAAACGAAGCACATGGAAAAAAAACTGAACCCGACAGAAGTGACACTGACCATTAATTAGGGAGCTGGTTCAAATGGCGCTAAGCACTATAGGACTTAACATCTGAGGTCATCAGTCCCTAGAACCTAGAACTACTTACACCTAACTAACCTAACGATATCACACAAACCCATGCCCGAGACAGGATTCGAACCTGCGACCGTAGCGGTCGCGCGGTTCCAGACTGAAGCGCCTAGAACCTCTCGGCTACCGCGGCTGGCAACTAGGGAGCACTGTATATTTTCATTAAAACTGGAAAAGGACCTCCACTGGAGCGGTAGATTGTTGACGAAAGGAGAGGTGAGTATGCTGGGTGATGATAAGTGAGGATTCGCAAGAGGTGGTGAAGAGATAGGGGAGGCTATGGGGAACAGAGAGAGAGGGGTAGTTGATATTGGGATCTATGAATTCGAAAGAAAAAGGAGTGGGGAGTGATTGGGAAGGACAAAAGGAGGAGATGTAATTTGGGAAGAGGACGAGAATGGTGGCCTTGAAGGGGTGGATAGAGTGGGTGGACTTAAGAGTCGATAGGATGTGAACATGTCAGGGTGGTGTTTGTGGTGTGGGAGAGTGAGACGGTTGAAATTTCTTTGGGAGAGGACGTGGAGGGTGTGCAGTCGGAGGGCTAGTGATATGTGTAGGTAGATTGGAAATGAGAGGGGCACAATTCGGTTTTTGGAGTCGAGTTCACGGGTAGTGTAGGTTATTCGAAAGTGTTCAGTGTGACTGGGGAGAGGTGGTATTGGATGACTTGTTAAAGTGTCCTCGCGAGCAAAGGAAAGCGAGACGAAAAGCATGGCTTTCGAAGATCTGGTGGAACTTAAGGGAACTGGTGGGGCAGGTATTGGTGCTACATTTGCATCGCAAAGGATGGGGCGGATCAGGGATTTCTATATGGCGATGAGTAACTGTTTTGAGCAGATACGGTCAGTGGACCAGGTAAACCCATTTTCTTCAAAACTGAGTTATTACCGCAGCTCGATTCAGACTCATCATACACACATGTTGAGAGGCTAAAACTGGGGGAAAAAACCAAGCGAGTCCAGAAATATTAGCATTCTAAGAATTTTAGTAACGGGGGGGGGGGGGGGGGGGGGGGAGGGGGAATCAGGTAAGTCAGATTTGAAGGGAAATAAGCAGGCAAGTCAGTGCTGACTCATCTGGCCACTAGAGGCCAGAGAAAACAGAATTCTGATGCAGTCGCGGCCCCCAGTAAATTGGAGGCGAGGGTAAACACAAAGAAAGTGATTTTCTGCGTAGACTTAGCAGAAAATGTTTCCCTGTCAAATATAGCAGCCAATGACGATTACTGTAAGTGGCAAACTTCGATGCATTTGTTCAATATCCAAGTTCTGGCGACAGGTGAAATCCCTTTTCTTATGTTTTCCCTGAATGTATTGTGAAAGACGGTCCCTCGCGTGAGGGCACTTCTCTATACAGTACACGAAGCCCGAGGAGGAATAGTCTGTATTCAGAGTTACGACGGGAATGATTATTCGAATAAAAAAAGTCCAGTAAAGGTGGACTCTGAAATGCGTCTCTGAAGAGATATGGGTACGTGTTCAGCAGAAGAGATATTTTTCACATAATGAAGATGAGTAAGTGCTCATAGCTCTTCAGGTATGGGTTCCAGAGCTCAAGCTTACTGGACTATTTTGCGTCGAATAATCGTCCCAGTCGCATCACTCTTGGGACCTCTGGTAAATATCGGGCCATCCTGTAAATATTGATTGTACTGGTCGTCCAAATAATTTCATCCTCCCCTTTATTCGTAACGTAACTTGAAATGAAATTAGTGCCCGCATCTCGTGGTCGTGCGGTAGCGTTCTCGCTTCCCACGCCCGGGTTCCCGGGTTCGATTCCCGGCGGGGTCAGGGATTTTCTCTGCCTCGTGATGGCTGGGTGTTGTGTGCTGTCCTTAGGTTAATTAGGTTTAAGTAGTTCTAAGTTCTAGGGGACTGATGACCATAGATGTTAAGTCCCATAGTGCTCAGAGCCATCTTTTTTTAAATTAGTGTCCTGAAGAAGATAAAAATCACTTTCAATGTGCATAGCCATTCGTACTTACAGTTCAATAAAAATGTTTGATTATGTGTCGCGTAGGTATTGATAGAAACACCTGAATATTTCATCGAAATGAGCGAAATTTCCAGATGTAAGTCATCTCCTTTGACTGTGGTCAGTGTCAGTTAAGAAACCAAAAACAATTTTGTATCCAAAGTACGCTGGAAAACGCCTTTTCAAAAATTAGCATATTAAAATTAACGTCATCCGAATCCACTCACTGGCGTATGCTGGAATGTTAAAGGACTAACCTCAGGGAATGCAAACATAAGAACAGTATGAAAATGTCAGCCAATGACCGAGCTGTCTGAACTGCCCACACCATTATGATGCTAGCACGCCCGCCCGGTTAGCCGTGCGGCCTAACGCACTGCTTTCCGGGCGGGAAGGCGGGACACTAATCCGCCGGGCGGCTTAGTGTCGAGGTCCGTTGTGCCGGCCAGTCTGTGGATTGTTTTTAAGGCGGTTTTCCCTCTGCCTCAGCGAATGCGGGCCAGTTCCCCTTATTCCGCCTCAGTTACACTATGTCGGCGATTGCTGCGCAAACACTGTGTCCACGTACGCGTGTACCATAATTACTCTACCACGCAAACACTGGGGTTACACTCGCCTGGCGGTCCACTGGGGGCCGAACCGCACAGTAACCCTGGGTACGGTGTGGGGCAGCGGTGGGGTGAGTGGACTACTGTGGCTTGTTGTGGGGCTGTGAACCACTGCGGGCTACGGCGAGGACGAAGCCTCTCCGTGGTTTCTAGGTCCCCAGTTCAATAAAATACAATCGTACCATTCCTTACTCCTCTAGTGCACAGTAGCTTTGCAGTTATCTTCTGTCTGTTGTAAACTAACACGAATAGTTCTTTATTCTAGATGGCCTTTCACTTTTCAGATTAAGAATATTTGCTAGACCTAATTTTTTTTTCCCTTCCTGATGCTGCGAATTTCTTCAGTCAGCTGCCCCACAGGTAAATAAGTGTAATTTGAGTATCATCATACCCAGCAATTCTGTTTTCTTGTCTTATCTGGTCCTTTCATTTTACAAAGGGACCTTTGACCGAATTTTGGGGAACTACTTTATTCCAGGAACACTGTTGTTGTCGATAACGCTATTTCCACATTCGATGTACCCAAGATGTTTAAATTAGGAATGAAAAATTATCGTTATGTTCCTATACACTGATTTAATGCCAGGTCAAAATTTAAATTAATTTATTCTCACGTTTCATAAAATATCACTTACCGGTATGTAGTTCCTTACCATGGCCAATCATACGTAGATATCGTTATCCTGAGTGTCACAGCAGTTAAAATACAGTGATGAGGCTCACGAACATCAAATATAAAGTCGACCATAAGTAAGTCTTTCCCTACTTGTCCTCTTGGCGGTTTCTGCCCGTAAGGATCAGAAAACATGAGGAGGAGGTCGTTTCGTAAAAGATGGTTAAGTGAGCAACAAGTACTTTCGGATGTGTTTATGATTTCAACACATTTCCTTTATTAAAACAAAGAAAGGGAGACAATTCGGTAAACAATGAATTTAGAAACCGAGACATTATAGTTTTCTAAAATTTTTTTCCTATTTCTTTTTACAAGAAGAAACAGCAGATTTTCTTTAAAAGATTGCAGCTATTTCTGAACGTGATAGTTCTAAAAGAAACCGCTGTAAATAGTCGCTCTTGGTTTACTTTAGCCAGAGGTGTAGAATGCAACATTAAAACAATTTTTAGATACACACTATTCCTCTATTCTTCTGCCTACTAGGTGCATTATACTGAACGAGTTTTCGATGTTCATAGCCGCTATAATTTTCCGAAGCTAATTTCTCTTCCATTTTCTTATTCTTGAGACGCGCTTGAATTATGTAGACACGAAAATTAAAGAAGTAAATTAGCTGCGCTATCTGTCACTATTTTTCTGTTAACAACAAAAGTGATATTACCTGCAAATCTTCTGTCCATTGACCATGACGACAACTATCTTACTAGTGTTTCTGTTGACAGAATAAGTGATGGGGAAAGCTACAAACCAGTGACAGAGAATCAGTAAATGAAAGGATCCAATATATTTTGATATCATTTTGACGATCAAGAATAGATTTAACGCTAGATAGCCTTGTTGACATCAATCCACAATTATTACTTGTCTGTAGACCGATCTTCTGTAGGAAATATAAGCAACACAAGAAAAATAATAAGTTACGGAATAAGCAGTCATCAGTTCTCTAGAGAACACTATTTAGTGAAACGAGCCCATGCCGTGGCTGGCTCGCGTCATGCCTTGTTTTTTTATCATTGGTTGCAGTCCAGTGGTGTCTTATTTCTGTTACCGCCATAACGTTGCTGTATTCTTCCCCTGAGTGGCAGCAGCAGTGTGTATCAATACTAGTACTGGTACACTATCTTTGGTGTGGCGGATATATTTTCCGGCTGTGAGGTGTGTGGCAGTCTGTCAGTTGGGTCAGGCCGGAGCCGCTGGCGGCGTGCACGCGCGGTTGGAGTTGTGAGGCGCTTCTTGCGAAGGTTACGAAGTTCGTCGCCCACCGATCCTGGACACTAAAGTTGAGTGCTCACTTAACCTACTATCAAGCCCCAACTATTATCACATTTCTTCATTTGATCTGGGAGATTCCCGCGAGTAACAACGTGTGTGCAATGGAGTCTGCTAGAGTTGCAGCCATTTTCCTGTGTGGTGTTTCACTTAATTTAATTCATTCCTCCATTAATGAAATGTACTAGCAGTATCTTCTGCCTTGTGGCTGTTGACGTTCCAGTTACCTATCCTGAGTGCTGACGTAATATTCGGCAGTGTATTTGCCTCGTCGTGTTGTTGCTGTCCAGCACAGCATGTAGTTCGACAGCTGAGGTGTGTTGGTAGGTTTGCGCATTTATTCTGACGTGGTCGAATTGGGCATCAGTATCGAGAGCGTCGTGCTATTGCCATCTTGTTGTCGTTTTGCCGATCAGGTGGAGCAGAACTGATCTTGTTGGTTGGTTCGTCGGCTGGTTTTCGGTTGGGTTGCCTTCCGATTAAGAGGTCGTTGGTCTGGCTGCCTGTCTCACCTAAATGTGGGTTAGTGTTACCTTCCCAGGCCGACCTTTGGAACCTTCTAGGCACCGCTCCTTGTGTTTTACATAGTGATTTCTTTTTTGGTCTTAAGTACTCTGTGTGGCCTTCAGCCGAGTTTTAGCTTATTAAAATTGCAAGGCGTTTCCTCTTAGGCCTTAAGCCGAGTTTCAGCCTTTTACAATTAAAAATGAAAATTCCTTGGGTCTAGGCCTTAATCCGTAAATCTGTATCTAGTAGGTATGTGGCCTTCAGCCGAGTTTTCAGCCTTTTCAAATCAAAAGTTGAAAAATTTTGTCTAGGCCTTAAGTCGTAAGAAATATTTTCTAGTTTGTATGTGGCCTTCAGCCGTGATTTCCCGCTTAAATTAAAAACTGGAAATTCCTTTGTCTGGGCTTTAAGCATTGAGATTGTTTGGGTTTGGTATGTGTCTTTCAGTCGAGTTTTATGCTAAAGCCTTTAGCCTATTTTAGTTGAAATTTAGAAGCTCTTCCCTTTAGGCCTTAAGCCGTAAAATTGTTTTCTGCATGATGTGTGGCCTTCAGCCGAGTTTTAATCTCTCCTAAATTAAAAATTCAGAATCCTTTTCTTGCCCTTAAGTCATAAGATTGTTATTCTTTAGTATGAGGCCTTCAGCCGAGTTAACCACGAAATATTTTAAGATATGGCCTTCAGCCTTTTCAAATTAAATGCTCTTCTTCCTAGGCCTTAAACCGATAAATTGTTTTGTTGATATGCGGCCTTCTGCCGATTTTTCAGCCTATTTAGACTAAACATTGAAAATCTTGGTCTCTGTCTTAAGCCATATCAATGTTCTGGATTAATGTGTGGCCTTCAGCCGTGTTCTATGGGAAAAATATAAGCTAAGGCTTTCAGCCTATTTATATTGAAATATGTTTTTTTTTTCCTAAAGAAGTGAAACCTCCAGAAGAACTCCTGTACCTCAATTCCTTGCTTGTGCCTTGTGCCTTGGATTTTCGATGTGGTCTTCAGCCGATCTAAATTAAATCAAAGGAGGTCTTTCGCTGAAACCTTGAGAGTTTGTGATTCTTGCATGTATGATTGTGTGTTTTAACAAATAATTTTTATATGTTGAGTGCAACTGACAGTAACTTATTTTGACCCTTTCCACAAATATAACCTCATCCGCTCTGACCTGCTAGCCCAGGGATTTCAGAGCCATCAAAAGTAACTAAGTTACCTGCTGGCGTAGTTATGATGGGCGAAGTAGTCACATGCATTTCCTCGAAGATACCTAACTACTACTCATGTGAATTAAAAGCCTGGTTCAGAGGTAGTGGTTGCCAGTTCATACAGTCTCTTTGTGGTTTTATGGAAGCGGAGAGAATGGTGTGGTGTACCTACTCCAACAAAATGTAGTTGCTATAGCCAACAATGTCGGGGAGGGGGGGGGGGGGGGTAGATGTTTCCTGCTTTAAGGCTGGTGGTGAAGGTGGGGAAAGGGAGGAGGGGAATACTATCTAGTGCATAAGCTGGGTAACCTATGATGGAGCAAGGAGAACGACAAGCAAGAGTGAAGTGTCCCCTTCCGCACAGGCGTCTCTGCAGCACAGATTTGAATGCGTCCGTTCCTAACCTTACCGATTTACATCCCCTTGTGGCTTTCTTAATTTATAATTTCCTCACATTTTCACTGTTGTAGGAGGCGATCTTCAAATGTAGTGTTGTAATCTTTTTTATGAAAACTTTTCACTTTCATTCGTTTCGATCTGGACAAATGAAGAGTTTCCTAAAGAATACTACAACACCTTCTTAATTCAATTCATCTGCGGATAATAAAACTGTTCTGCCGTCACCATCTGATGGCCTGTTCCTAGGCAACCAATCGGAGGTTCCAGATGGCTCAGAAAAATTAATTAAAAAGTATAAATTAGCCTATTAAGTTTATCCACTTATTAATTAACTTTGCAGATGGCCCATTGTTACTGTCATTTTAATCACGGTTTAGTTCGCCGTTCTGATTTGGTACTGCAAACAACAATTATCAATTAAATATTCTTCCTTCTAAAGCGACTGGACTGTTCGGCTGCTGAGGCCTCTCCACGTGTGTGTGGTACGTACACATAGCCAACGATCTAGCCGATAATTAATGTCAAAGTTTTTCGGTTTACAAGAGTGATTTAAAAGGTTTCGTCAGACCAGGCAATTGCGCACAGAAGCTGGAAAGAGCAGCTTCAAGGGAGACGCCTAGGTTCGTATTGACAAGACTTGGCATACACATACCAGGGCACGTACGCAATGTTCCCTCGATGGCACTCACGTAAAGGTTTTGCCAACGAAGTTCGGGTGAAGAAGAAAAAGGGTCCACACTTTTGATAAAAGTGAATAATTTCATGTTTTGGTAGCTGAGAACCAACTGTGCACAAACACCGTCATTAACATTACGAGATGTGTTCAATAAGTAATGCAACACGCTATTTTTATTCAGGATTCCAACACTCCATATTATTCCCTACTCTTTTAGCTGTAAAACCCTACACTTCAATCTACGATAGCCTTACGCCACATTATTGGGGGGGCCTATATGCCCGCATGGTGCCAAGACGTAGGAAACAACGACTTGCTGCACCAATAACATCCCTATCATGCACGTACTTCTTTCCGCGGAGTGCATCCTTCATTGGTAGAAACAGGTGGAAGTCGGAAGGTGCAAGTTCTGGGCTGTAAGGTGGATGAGGAACAACAGTATAGCGAAGATTTGTGGGCTCCTTTCGGGTTTCCAGACTTGTTTGACGCCTTGCGTTGTCATGGAGAAATTCGTTTGCTTTTTTGTGGTGATGAACTCGCTTAAACTGCTTTTTCAGTTTCCTGAGGGTTGCATAATACTCTTCAATGTTGATTGTAGCACCATGAGGGAGGACATTAAACATAGTAACCCTTTCAGGGTCCCAGAAGACCGTTCCCATGACTTTATCAGCAGAGACAGCGGCTTCCAACATTTTTATAGGAGGATAGATGGTGTGGCGCCATTCACTGGACTGTCGGCTTGTTTCCGGTTCGAAGTGACGAACGCATGTCTCATCGCCGTGGCGTTCTTCGACTAAAGTTGTCAAGATCAGCCACGAAATGCTCATGGAGTTCCCGCACAGATGGTCCCGTCCAGTTTTGCAATGAGGTGTTTGATTGTGATTTGTCGATCACCTCAAATGAGAGTGTCCGCACGTTCCAACATTACAGTAGTGACAGGGGTGTGCGACCGACTGGCACGTTGGAAATCGGCCACGTTTGTGTGACCTTACTGCGTTGATGATAGACGCTTCGTCCAACGGCTCACGTCGGAACTTCAGGAAACTGCAGGGGCTGATGCTAGAATATTCCATGCTGTCCCACAAGAAATTCACCTTTTCGTCAACAGAAACTGGTCGAGAAATAACATCTGTTGCATTATTTATTGCTAATATAATGGCAATCTCTGTCTTTCTCTACAGCTTTTGCCCTCTACAGCTCCGTAGGCTATGGAAGTCATTCCCTCGTGTCTTAACAGATGTTCTATCACCTTGTTCCTTCTCCTTATCAGTGTTTTCCACATATTCCTTTCCTCTCCGATTCTGTGCAGAACTTCCCTTATCTTGTCAATCCACCTAATTTTCAGCATCTCAATGCTTCCATTCTCTCCTGTTTCGATTTTCCCGCAGTCCATGTTTTACTGCCATACAATGCTGTACTCTAGACGTACATTCTCAAAGATTTATTCCTCAGATTATGGATTATGTTTGATAATAGTAGATTTCACTTGGCCAGGAATGCCTGATTATAGCACTTGCTGGAATTAAGGAAAACGTGGAAGGGAGAACCCACCAATATAACTTCCTTTTCACACAACCTGTTTATTTGACAATATGTAAACTGTGTTTTACAGATAATCGAAGCATGTAACCATAAAATTTTCTTTGAAAATGAACAAATTTGGAAAATTCTTTTGACCTTAAACCATAACTTGAATCAGCTCGTAATCTTTGCAAAATAAATCTGAAGTGCTGTATTACAAAACAGCAAACAATATGACAATGATTACAAGACGTCCGGACGCGCAACTCGCCCGATATCGGATGAAACAGCGATGTTTACCACCACGCTGGACACAGTTTATCTTATTAAATGCCCTTCTGCATCACATGAAACTATAAAAGCACCTTTGATAACAAGAGTGACAGATGACTTAACTTTTAATATGAGAGCTGTATGTCGAAAGGTTCGGGGTTAAGATGCGCACTTGTGCTTAAAAGTTAATCAGATTACCAAACAATATGACAATGATACGGCTTACTTCAAAGCAACCCAATTCTCAATTTCAATCGGCAACCAAGATGTGATTGGACCACAACCCGTCCCTTCTAACAATTTTGTTTTGACTAAAGCCCTGGTAACAGTTGGCTGTCAGTATTTTCTAAGTTAAACTGGCTGTCACTTATTAAGATCGCTCTGAAGGAACGTCTTAAAACATTACATGTGTACACTTAATACAAGAGAACTCACTCGGCGGAACAACAGGATCCAGCTACAATACACCAATAATGATCCCGTCTTTTAAACATAGGAACGAACAGCTTAGTACGACAGGTTGTTCGGATTATAGCTAATGACTGAGAAATGCAATTACAATCAAAGGATTGAACAGATTAAGGCCGGCCGGAGTGGCCGTGCGGTTCTAGGCGATTCAGTGTGGAACCACGCGACCGCTACGGTCGCAGGTTGGAATCCTGCCTCGGGCATGGATGTGTGTGATGTCCTTAGGTTAGGTTTAACTAGTTCTAAGTTCTAGGGGACTGATGACCTCAGAAGTTAAGTCCCATAGTGCTCAGAGCCACTTGAACCGGTTAACTTCTAAATAAAACTACAAGGTCCCTCTTTTGTTTAAGGGCAACTTGTGTCTTCGTACATTGTTTCCGTCTGTATTTACGACCAGGAGATGATTAATTAGAACATTAATGATCAGGTACAAACCAGAAAAAAGGCAGTATAATAGCGGGGCAAATTTTCAAACGACAACCAGTGTCTTAGTACAATACTGCTGCCTATATTTACGTCGAAAGAGCCGACCGAGAAAAACTCTTAAGCTCGGGTACAAACCAGAAAATAATAAGGGGGGCAGATAGACAATGACACAAATCACTACGACGGTTACAGAATGTTACTCCCCTTTATCAGCAAGCAGTTCCATGGATCCACGGTGAGTCGCAGCGGTTACTGAGTGGTGCCGATGAAAACCATGTAGAAGAGGGCAGCCAGGCCACGAGCGGTCGTCCGATACGAATGTTTCCAATCAACCGACGGGATGTCGGCCTGCTGCTTGTAGTCGACGCTGACCCCGGTGAAGTACTCCGGTATCTTCGCTCTGCGCAGGACCGGCAAGCAAAGACCTTCTAAGGACACAACCCACAGATACCAACGCTTCCTCACATATATTGGGAATGGAGCCGCGAGAGGGACAGTCGGTGCTAGACCTGAGCCAGTGGAGCCAGATAGAACAGTCTATCAACTCAATGGCGTCACGGCTCAGTGCCCTTTTCGCCATTCCCAGTCTGCTTTTGATGTTATTCTTTCTCTGTCCGTCATTGGTTGTTTTACTACCTAGATATCAAAATTCCTTAACTTCTTGTAATCCGTGATCATGAATCCTCAGATTAAGTTTCTCGCACTTCTCATTTCTGCTTCTCATTACTTTCGTCTTTCTTCTCAGTCCATATTCTGAACTCATTACACTGTTCATTCCAGTCAGCAGATCATGTAATGTATTTTCAATTTCACTCAGAATAGCTATGTCATCAGCGAATCGTTTCATTGGTATCAATTCACCTTGAATTTTAATTCCACTCCTGAGCCTTTCTTTTATTTCCATCATTGCTTCTTCGCTGTAGAGCTAGAACAATAGGGGCAGAAGACTACATCCCTGCCTTTCACCCTTTTTAATCCGAGCACTTCGTTCTTGGTCTTGGCTCTTGTACATATTGTGTATTACCCGTCTCTCGCTAAAGCTTACTCCTATTTTTCTCAGAATTTTGAACGTCTTGCACCATTTAAATTGTCGAACGCTTTTTCCAGGTCGACAAATACTATGAACGTGTCTTCATTTTTCTTTAGTCTTGCTTCCATTATCAACCACTATGTCAGAATTGCCGGTTCTCGTGCCTTTACCTTTTCTAAGGCCAAACTGGTCGTCATCTAGCACATCCTCAATTTTCTTTTCCATTCTTCAGTATATTATTCTTGTAGGTAACTTGGATGCATGAGCTGATTGTGCAATAATTCTCGCACTTGTCGGCTCCTGCAGTCTTCGGAATTGTGTGGATGATATTTTTCCGAAGGTCAGATGGGTATGTCGCCAGTGTCTTTCTACACGAAAACGTGAATATTCGTTTTTTTTTTTGCCACTTACCATAGTGATTTCAGGAATTCTGATGGAATGATATCGACCCCTTCTGCCTTACTTGATCTTAAGTCCTCCAAACCTCTTTCATATTCTCATTCTAATACTGCATCCCCTATCTCTTCAAAGTCGACTCCTGTTTCTTTTTCTGTCACATCAGATAAATCTTCAGCTTCCTAGAGGCTTCAATGTATTCTTTCCACCTCTCAGCTCTCTCTTCCCCATTTAAAAATGGAATACCCGTTGTACTCTTAATTTTACCACCCTTGCTTTTAATGTCGCAGAAGGTTGTTTTGACTTTCCTGTAAGCTGACTTTGTCCTTCCGACACTCTTACTTTTTCAATTTATTCACATTTTCCATTCAGCCAGTTCGTCTTAGCATCCCTGCACTTCCTATTTATTTAATTCCTCAGCTTCTTGTATGTCTGTATTCCTGTGTTCCCGGGATATTTTTGTACTTCCTCCTTTCATCCATCAACTGAAATATTTCTTTTGTTACCCATGGTTTCTTCGGTGTTTCTTTCCAACTTCTTTAACGGCCCTTTTTAGAGATGCCCATTCCTCTTGCACCGTATTGCCTAGTGAGCTATTCGTTATTGCTGTATCTATTGCTTTAGAGAACTTCAAGCGCACCTCGTCAATGCTTATTACTTTTGTATCCCACTTTGTATTGATTCTTCCTGACTAATGTCTTAAAATTCAGCCTGTTCTTCATCACTACTATATTGTGATCTGAGTCTATATCTGTTCCTGGGCACGCCTTACAACCCAGTATCAGATTACGAAATCTCTGTCTGACCATGATGAAATCTAACTGAAATCTTGCTGTATCATCCGGCCTTTTCCAGGTATACTTCCTTCTCTCGTTAGTCTTCAACAGAGTATTCGCTATTACTAGCTTAAATGTATTGCAGAACTCATTTAGACTTTCTCCTCTTTCATTCCTTGTCACAAGCCCGTATTCTCCTGTAACCTTTTCTTCTACCCCTTGCCCTACAACTGCATTTCGGTCCCCCATGACTATTAAATTCTCGTCTCCCTTTACGTACTGTATTGCTCTTTCAATATCCTCACATCTTCAGCTTGCGACGTCGAATGTATACGTGAACTATCTTTGTCGACGTTGGTTTGCTGTCGATTCTGATAAGAACAACCCCATCACAGAACTATTCACAGTAACGTACCCTCTACCCTACCTTCCTATTAATAATGTATCCCACTCCCATTATACCATTTTCTGCTGCTGTTGATATTACCCTGTTCTGATCTAACCAGAAATCCTTGTCTTCTTTCCATTTCAGTTCACTGCCCTACTATATCTAGATTGTGCCTTTGCATTTCCCTTTTCAGATTTTGTAGTTTCACTACCGCGTTCAGGCTTCTGACATTCCACGACCGGTTCGTGGAATGATACCCTTTCGATGGTTATTCATTCTTTTTCTCATGGTCACCTCCCCCTTGGCAGCCCCCTCCCGGATTTCTGAATGGGACACTATTGCGCAATCTTTTGCCAATGGAGAGATCATAATGACACTTTTTCAATTACAGCGACGTGTCCTGTGGATACTCCTTACGTGTCTTTAATGCAGTGGTTTCCATTGACTTCTGCATCCTCATGCTAATTCTTCCTACGTTAGGGGCAGTTTTCCACCCCTAGGAGAAGAGTGTGCCCTTAACCTCTCTGTGTTCCTCCGCCGTCTTTGACAAGCAATTGGCAGAATGAGGGTGACTTCTTACGCCCGAAGCTAAATATTACAGGTCACAGGGACATGTGCTGTCGCGCAGTTTTAGGAGGAATTTAATGAAGTAAACAGCTTAATTGTTAATATTTATATGAAAAAACTAGACTGTCCTCCTAAGACTACATTTCCATGGAACACATAAAGAAATTTTACACCTACATGCCCCATGCGAGCAAACAGAACTACGCCAATGATTGTCCAGTAAAAGGGCGATCGGTGTGAGGTAGTGCAACAAGGACGCAGAATTACATACACAGAAAGATTCGAAAGCACAATTATCTACATTCCGTCACTAACTGAGCCAGCTTCTGACTCACAGTGAAAGTAACGACATTAATCAACTGGGAATACGTGCATCAGGCAACGGCCTTGCAGCAGTGGGTACACCGGTTCCCGTGAGATCACCGAAGTTAAACGCTTTCTGGCGTGGCCGGCACTTGGATGGGTGACCATCCTGGCCGCCATGCGCTGTTGCCATTTTTCGGGGTGCACTCAGCCTCGTGATGCCAATTGAGCAGCTACTCGACCGAATAGTAGCGGCTCCAGTCAAAGAAAACCGTCATAACGACCGGGAGGGCGGTGTGCTGACCACACGCCCCTATCCGCCTCCTCCATTGAGGACGACACGGCGATCCGATGGTCCCGAAGGGCCACTTGTGTCCTGAAGACGGAGTGCATTCATACGTGCATCACAAACGAACTACGAATTTGGTTCGGTCTGAATTTACGTTGAAACGATTCTGCAAACGTCACTCGTGGGAATTCCACAGTGCTCCTAATGATTTTCATTAGCCTCGAAATTGAGGCTAACTCCCAGCCCGAATCACTACTTACTTCATCACGGTACAGAGACTGCTCTCTTCGATTGCTCTGGTCCACGTCTCGGTAAATTTTCCCCAAAACGTGAACTACCTCGCCGCTGCGTACAGCGAGCTATAAAGCTTGTTGGCGGATAGTGACCACTCGCAGACAGTTTCCTGCAGTCAGAAGAATGAAGAGGAAATGGCCGTTTCTCTAGGCCTAAGGTTTTCCATTTCTTTTGACGGTTGAAATTTTGAGACGGTATCCCAGCGCTCGGGTACGAGACGGCCAATCACGAATCCCCACGCCTAGGGATGCGTGTATGCGTCTGCCACTTAAAGAGTCGCTCCGATATGACGCCATCGGAGCTGTGTTCGTCAATATGTTGAACTCATTCCCACCGCTGTCTGGGGCATCTCCAGACAGGTCTTTGCTTGTCATCGGGGCCTGTTACAAGCGCATCTCATGGCTGAAGACTGTTCTACACGAATCAGTGAGATTCCGATCCGAAAGTGCCAGACACTACCCGAAACGGTCTTGTTAAAGTACAGAGAGCAACGGTAGTCGGCACATGGAGCGCTGTGAGGTGAGCCCCCTTTCTTTCCTACTAATGGTCGTTGTGGTCGTTGAAACACCAGTTGCAGGCTCTGACTGGATGTCTGAGAATTGCTCGGTCCTCACATTCAGCTATCTCTCTAGGTCAACGGCTTCCTTCTTGACGCTGTATCCGGCACTGAATCACCCATCCCGCATATTATTGTCGAATAGTGGCACCCATTGAAATGTGGAGGGATTCGCCGATTAGTCCAACAGCCTTTTTTTAAGCCCAACTACAGGTCTCTCTCAAATGCTGACATCTGCGCATATTGCTCACGCTCCTTTCTGCGAGGCTAGGTACTGTCCAAGGGAGTACACGTAATGAAATTAGCAAAGAATTTATGGCTTGGTGTCGATATGTTCCCTGTTCACTATCACTGAAAGCTGTGCGCTGAAATTACGCAGCACTATCACACAGTCATCTATAGGATGCCAAAGTTAGCACTTTTGCATATTCCGTCGATACCTGTATGAGTAACAGTTTGTGACCACTTCGTACAACTCCTTTGTACTAGCAAATGGAAGCAGAGAAAGCTATATTGTCGAATTTAAACGGGCATAATATTTAAATTAAAAATTTAAGAAAAGCACCGACACAAAAATCCTCTTAAAAGTAAAAACAGCGATATTAAAAATATGTAAAAAATATTACCAGTGTTGCCCCTTTAAGTTTAATATAAGTAGTAACTCTGTGATCCAAGCGTCGTCGCGTCGGGAGAACACTGAGTAAAAAGAAAGAAAATAGTTACCAGCAGTTGTCATTTGTTCACCAGCATACTTACATTATTACTAGGTAGAAGTCTCTCCAGTTTGGCATCATCTCTTCCAGGCCTATACGTCCCATATCCACACCTCAGAATAGTGGAACTATAATTACTTATTATATAAGATACACTGCAGAGCCAAGGAAACTGGTACACATACCTAATATCACGTATGGCCCCCCGAGCACGCAGAAGTGCCGCGACACGACGTGTCATGGAGTCGACTAAACTCTGAAGTGGTTCAAATGGTCCAAATGGCTCTGAGCACTATGGGACTTAACAGCTGAGGTCATCAGTCCCCTAGAACTTAGAACTACTTAAACCTAACTAACCTAAGGACAGCACACAATACCCAGTTCTGATGTAGTATCAACGTTAAACTAAATAAGTAGATACATAGTAAGTAACTGAGCATTTACAATGTACATAATGAACTCTTTAATTTTCCATACCTCCTTCTAGAAAAATTTTATCCACTTCTTCTTGTAACAGATTATCTTCGTCGCCACTTTTGCAAGCTCAAAAGCTTTCATGACGGTTTCATCAGTGATAAAAAGTTCTCTTTTGACCTAAAAGCACATTTGAAATTATGCTAGTAAAATTTTTTTTCGTTTATTTAATACAAAGAAAGATAATAACTTCCAACTGAAGTTAAAACATTATTCCACTTGGTTTTTTGAGGTAACAGCAACGATTTCACACCATAACTTAACTTATATGACGAAAGAAAGAATTGGTTTAGTGGAATTATGTTGTTTTGTACATAATTAAGTACAGTTTAGGGCAATAACGAAATAACGTGTATGCTTTCACAACTCTCCGTTTCGCATTTTTGTGTAAGTGGGAGTTTTCGTGCTTTTCCATATTTTCGCTTAAATGCGCAATATCCCTGTTTGATGTATTAGTTCACAAATAAACTTTTGGGCTGAAAATCAGGTATTCTTAAGCTGCACCCACACAACAACTTGTTCTAACTGTACACTTTCTTGTTAAATGTTCGCTTGTAGTCTCGCCTATTTGATTTCGTCACACTCTCAATCAAAGGATATGTTCTTGGAGGCCTTAGTTCTTTTGCAGCTAACTTTTCCTGGTAATTTACTTTTCTATTCCCAGAAGGAGATTTTCCCACTGCAACGGAGTGTGCACCGAAATGAAACTTCCTGGCAGATTAAAGCTGTTTGACGAACCGAGACTCGAACTCGGGACCTTTGTTTTTCGTAGGCATGCGCTCTACCGACTCAACTATAAAAGCACTACTCACGGCCCGTCCTCACAGCTTTACCTTGTTGTTGTTATTGTTGTTGTGGTCTTCAGTCCTGAGACTGATTTGATGCAGCTCTCCATCTGCTCTATCCTGTGCAAGCTTCTTCATCTCCCAGTAACTACTGCAACCTACATCCTTCTGAATCTGCTTAGTGTATTCATCTCTCGGTCACCCGCTTTACCTTATGTTAGCATTTAAAACAGATTCAACATAGTTCATGTTTACACTGCTCACGAAAGTCGTTTCCCGCGTAGTAAACAACCAACACAAAGTGGCCATTGCGGAAAGGACTGAAGTCAAGCAGCGAAGTCTACCAACATCGTCACCTGATTAGAATACAAATGAGGCGCTGAGATCTATAAGGACCGAAAGCACACCACCGCCGACCCCATACATTCAAGTGAATATCAGAGAACCAAGCGATACAGCTTCTAGTGAATTTTCACAAATACAGCAGTGTGGGCCTACAGCACAGACAAACCTGACCCTCCACCAACGGATTTCAGAAGCATGAATAAATGCTACAGTCTCACAATCGACGATGATTTGCTTTAGGTTCTTATGATTCTCAGCGCCTCAAATGTATTACTGTGTGATAAAATTCATAACTTAATAAACTATAACTCATTCAGAAACTCACAAAATAGGTTCACTGTCAACACAACTTTAACAAGTAAAGGTGTCCGATCTAATTTTACTGCAGTATATAGTGATTCAATTAGCATATTTGAGGAGTGTGCTATCATATAGCGGGATTTATGCCGAGCGAATGTGGATAAAAGTCTGCTGCAGTGTGCTACCACCTGGTGGCGCCGGCGTAAACCCCTACTTGAGTGATAAGGGCTAGCCGTGAACCGTGCACATTGTTTGTCAACTCCGTATGTATTTGGCCCGTAAGGCAATTACTTCAAGCGAGTTGCGCATGCGCAAAAGTTCCTTAAAACGTGCGCCACTGAAAGTGTCCTCGCGTCTCCAATTCCATATTTCTCGGAGTCTAGAGGAGCAGTAGCGCGGTAGATCTAAGTGTTGTATCTTTCAGATAGCAACATCTATGTTACGTTTAACAGCATCCAAAGAAAAGTAATCGGTAAATCCACAAGTTGTCGAAAGTTGTGGTGTACACCTGCTCTTGTGCTCCTACACAGCAGCCACTACTGATTATAGGGCAAGGCAGTCGGAACCAGTTAAGACGGCGTAAACAGCACCAAGGGTGGTATCCTGCCTCGCTTCGTCCTTGTACCAAACCATTCAACTGAGGTAGATTCTTCCTACAAATCGGTCAAAGGCCTGAGGATGGCGTAGCAAAACGCTGAAACTAGTTGTCCAATAAAATAGGGTTGAAACTTGACTGCTGAATGGTGTTTAATTTGACATCCTCTATCGAACAGCCAAGTGCTGCAACCATCCCTAAGAGGATGGACATACGGATAAGACCAAACTGTTTACTTGTGAAATGGGTATGTCTTATCCATTTCTTATAATGAAGTCTCGTTGCAGACTTGTTAGTTGCGTCTGGCTGCCCTTATGAAAGACCTCAAGGAAAGAAAAGAGACGTTATCGTCCATCATTATCTCTGTTTTTGTGTACTTGCATTTTTTCGGTGCCCGACGACTGCATGGTGGATGACAGATATCGGTAGTCGCCTAAGTGAGTCCCGTCAACTTGAGGATGACAGTAGAAAGAAGGGATTACTTAGTCGACAGGAGAGGTTGTTAGGTCAAGGATGCACATTTACTTCGGCTAGTGTGAATGGTCCCTCTCTGGGCAGTTGCCCCCTCCACAATTTTAAGCAGGTCCGCTACCGCCGGCCGTTTATCAACGCTCCTTCGGCAAAACATGGTAAGAAAAGGTACTTGTCGTAGGTGCTCTGTGATGATGTGGCTAAAGGTACTGGAATGCATTGTAAGTGAGGTACTATTCTATTTGAATTTTGTTGTATTTTATTTTAAGTGGGGCCATTTCATTTGGCTAAGTGTATGCATTTCATCTTCATCAAGATCGGCTTTTGTTTGTTAATGTGGAAATTTTAGGAGAGTTACGCTTTAAAACTTTCAAACCTTCTCCAGAACCTTATTCAAAGTTTCATGCTGATTAAGCGCTTTATCCGTTGCTCAAAGTTAAAAATGATAGTGTTATTGTGTACTAAAGTGAAACGGTTATTCACTTAGTTATCTATTGCTAACATTTCGTTATTAAATAATCATTAATTTATTAATTTAAATCTGGGTACCTTTCCTCCCTCGTTTATGTTAATCTCACGTATTAAACAGAATATCCCACTCCGATATGCTTTATATTTGCATTTCACAGTTTTACAGTCGCATTTCTATACGATCTGTTTGTTTCCACGAAAGTAGTTCACTTAAGAGTGAGTACGTACACGCATTTGAAATAGTTTTGCTAAGCCTTCTCTGGTACGATACAGCTTGCACGTAATTCCATTTGTACAATCACAGAAGAGCATGTATCTACGACATTTAAAGCACCTGACCCATTGCCTTTCTTGCGGAGCATATGACTGGATGGTAAACAACATACAGTTCAAGAAAACACCACAGACTTCCTATGTCCTGCTACCATCCTTGAGCCCACAAACTGAGCACCGAGGTTTCTAGTAGAATAGCTGTGCCGAAGTTCAGCTGACATGGGTAGCCAAACTCTTTGCGCCCAGTAGCTTCATGAACGGGAATTTTCGAGCTATACCGTACTTGCCAATTCCCAGGGCTTCCGTACTCCAATCCGGGTGGGAGAGTACTGTGGGTAGTGAATTTACTGAACTCAGGTAACCTTTGTTAGAGACAAACAGATGAATACAGGGTTATGAATGCAAAATAAGATAGGGGAAATGCAGGAGTAGGTTTAATAATAATAAAGGAACATGGATAAGCTAGTATGAACAGCATAGTGAATACATTATTGTAGCCAAGATAGACACGAAGCCCATACCCATGCGAGCTAACATCCCAAAGATGTTCGGGCTCACATGCGGTTCCTCTACGTCGAAATGTCTTGGCTCAAACTCGTCTAAGGTTGAACCGCACATGTCGCATTACACGCCATAAATTAGACACTTGTGACCCTTTGGTTAAATTGTCTGGCTAATGGTAAGTTTGAGAAATTGCATGAAACAGAGTTAACATAACATATAATTGCAGTAATAATAATATCGGGGACTAAATAAACGACCCATAAATGATGCAGGCCAATCAGTTGCGATTTGGTTAGAATAATGCTTATTCAGAAAGCAAACTAATAGCTAAAGTGATCGTATATAGAGTTACTGTTACACTTGAGCGCATATCCATTTGCCACGGTTCGATCATTCACAATCTCATAGCGAAGCGCAAGTCCGATAATCCACCTCATCATTTACACGAAAAGGTAAGAGTTCACACCAGGCATGCGACTGCTCACCGCTCAGAGACCTGCCCCGCGATACCACACAACGCAAAATTTTCCAAGTCGTTACACTTCCTAGATGCCTAAAAAATTGACTGTCCGCTTTCGTGTCTCATTCCGAACATTCCACTTTGGTGTCTCCAGCGAACTGTCTGCTTTCGCGTCTGAACCAGCACTGTCCCTCTGCCCGTCCCCGGCCGCGCTTCCCGCTCGCCGAACATACTCGAAGAACTGACTAGTGAAGTTCATTTTCCTGAACGTCCATCTGATTGGCTACAGTTCATTCTACATTATTTTACGTTTTAATATATTTAAATAATCAAAGCTTGACTACTTCCACGTTCTAAATAAAGTAACAGTATTATCGATTACATAATAAAAGTTAAATTCTTTTATATAAACCAATATAATTTTCCTCTTAACTTTGGATTTCATGGCCAGTAGCCGTGCACCAGTGTGCTTTCTGATAAATAAATAAAAAACAAAAGTAACTATTATGCACTAAACTTCACAACAAATATTCTAATACCTAGTGACTCAATAAGGTGTCATGCTGTCGTCGTTCAGTTTGTCCTGTGTGGAGGAAATGGTGATCTGATGCTTAACTGAAAATAATGATAATTTAAATTTACTATATCTTTTAAACAAATAAACTTACAGAATTGATATTTAAACGTTTTTCATTTTAATGATGCTCTTCTATATGAAATATCGATCGTTAAGATCGACCAAAGCGTTCAGATTTTAACATTCAGGTCTTAGTTACAAAACTTGTTAATTTCTCTTTAACAGTAAATCCTCAACTATCATAAATATGATCAATATTCAAGTTTTCTTGGGTTCACCTTTAAAATTTATGGAGGATGTCAGATTAAAATTACGTGGCTTCATTCCCTGAATTACTATAGAATTAAATAGTTTCCGTAAGTGTTTCCCTTTATGGCCGATCTTAGGTCCGCCATATTTATCACTGCTACGTCTCCCTGCCCACCAATTATTTCTAGTGGGTTTCCCTATGACGTAGGTTCTCGTCTGTCTCACTCGCACAACACAGCGCTTAGGCCTCAATAGACAATAGAAGCCTGTGAGTTTCCCCATCTCGTGGTGAATCTGCGCCCTTTGTGGCACACGGTCTTGGACGACGGGGTTCGTTTCACAATTCCTGTAGGCTGACTCTTTTGCCCATATATTTAAATGAGAGCGCAATGCTCGTTAAGTCACACCCACAACAGCAGTACATTTGCTAAATACCTCCGCAGATGACTCGCATTCGGGAGGACGACGGTTCAATCCCGTCTCCGGCCATCCTGATTTAGGTTTTCCGTGATTTCCCTAAATCCTTTCAGGCAAATGCCGGGATGGTTCCTTTGAAAGGGCACGGCCGATTTCCTACCCCGTCCTTCCCTAACCCGAGCTTGCGCTCCGTCTCTAATGACCTCGTTGTCGACGGGACGTTAAACACTAATCTCCTCCTCCTCCTCCGCAGATGAGGAGGAGATTGAGAAAATGTATGATAAGATAAAAGAAATTTTTGGATAATTAAGGGAGACGCACATTTAATAGTCTTAGGGGATGAAATGCGATAGCAAGAAAAGGAAGAAAAGGAAAAGTAGAAGGTGAATATGAACCGGGGGAAAGGAATGAAACAGGAAGACGCCTGGCAGAATTTTACACGGAGCGCAACTTAATCTTAGCTAAAACTTTGTTTAAGAATCATGAAAGACTGTTGTATACACGGAAGAGAGCTGGAGACCCCGGAAGGTGTCTGATTATATAATGGTAGGACAGAGATTTCAGAACCTGGTTTTAAATTGTAGAACATTTCCGGGGGCACATGAGGACCCCGACCGCAATTTATTGGTTAGGAACTGCAGATTAAAACTGAGGAGATGGGACCTGGATAAACTGAAAGAACCAGAGGTTGTAGATAGTTTCAGAGGGAGCATTATGGAACGATTGACAAGAAGACGGGAAACGAATACATTAGAAGTTGAATGGGTAGCTTTAACAGATGAAATAGTGAAGCAGCATATGATCAAGTACTTAAAAGGACGAAGGCTAGTAGAAATCCTTGGGTAACACAAGAGATACTGAATTTAATCGATGAAAGTATAAAATATAAAAAATGCAATAAATGAAGCACGCGAAAGGGAATAAAACGTCTAAAATAAATCGAGTGAATGTGCAAAATGGCTAAGCAGGAATGGCTGGAGGACGAACATAAAGCTGTAGAAGTCTGTCACGGTAAGATAGATGCTGCCTACAGGAAAATTAAAGAGAGCCTTGGAGAAAAGAGAACAACCTGTATGAATATCAAGACCTCAGATGGGAAACCAAACCCAAGCAAAGAAGGGAAAGCAGGAGGGTGGAGGGTCTATATAGAGGGTCTAAACAATTGAGATGTACTTGAGGGCAATATTACGGAAATGTAAGAGGACATAGATGAAAATGGGAAGTGAGATATGATGCTGAGTGAAGAATAATTTGACAAAGAATTGAAAGACTTAACTCGAAACGAGGTCCCGGCAGTAGACATCTTTCCGTTAGAGCTACTGATAGCCTCGGCAGAGCGAGGCATGTCAAAACTCTTCTATTTGATGAGCAAGATGTATGAAATACCTTCAGACTTCAAGAAGAGTATAATAATTCCAATTCCAAAGAAAGAAGACGCTGACAGGTGTGAAAAATACCGAACTACCAGTTTCCTAAGTAACGTTTGCAAAATACTAGCACGTATCCTTTACAGAAACGTGGAAAAACTGGTAGAAGCTCGCCTCGGGGGTGGTCAGATCACATTTCGGAGAAATGTAGGAACACACGATGAAATACTAAAGCTACAACTTCTCATAAAGACAGATTAAGGAAAGGCCATTCTATGCTTAGAGTATTTGTAGACTTAGTGAAAGCTTTTGAAAATATTGGCTAGAATACTCTCTTTCTAATTCTAAAGGTGGCAGGGGTAAAATACACTGAGTGAAAGGCCATTTACAATTTGTACAGAAACCAGATGGGAGTTATAGGAGTCGAGGGGTACGAAAGGGAAGCAGTGTTTGAGAACGGAATGATACAATTTGTTGAAATGGCTCTGAGCAGTATTGGAATTAACATCTGGGGTCATCAGTCCCCTAGACTTAGATCTACTTAAACCTAACTAACCTAGGAACATCACACACATCCATGCCCGAGGCAGGATTCGAACCTTCGACCGGAGTGGGGAATGATACAAGCTTGAGCCTATCCACGATGTTGTTCAATCTGTTTAGTGAGCAAACAGTAAAAGAAAACTTGGGAGTAGAAATTAAAGTCCAGGGAGAAGAGATGAAGTCTTTGAGGTTTGCCGGTGACATTATAATTCTGTTAGAGACGGTTAGGGACTGTGTCTTGAATGCAGGATATAAAATCAACTCAAACAAAAGGAAAACAAGAATAATGGAATGTAATCGAAGTAAATCATGTAATTTTGAAGGAATTGGATTAGGAAATGGGACACTTAAAGTGGTAGATGAGTTTTTCTATTTGGGAAACAAAATAACTCTAAGATGGTTGAGGTAGCGAGGATATAAAATGCAGACTGGCAATGGCCAGAAAAGGTTTCTGAAGAAGAGTAATTTGTTAACAGCGAGTCTAGGTTAAGATGTTAGCGTGGAGTATAGAATTCTATGACAGGAAGTGCTTTCTGAAAGTATTTGTATTGAGTAAAATCATTTATGGAAGTGGAAATGGACGATAAACAATTTAGACAAGAAGAGAACAGAAGCTTTTGAAATGCGGTGCAACAGAAGAATGCTGAAGATTAGATGGGGAGATCATGTAACAAATAAGCGGGTACAGAATAGAACTGGGGAGAAATTTGTGGTACAGCGTTACTAGAAGAAGGGATCGGTTGGTAGAACACACTGTGAAGCATCAAGGGATCACCAATTTAGTACTGGAGGGAAGCTTGGGGGTGGGGGTAGAATCGTAGAGGAAGACCAAGAGTGAATACAGTAACCAGATTCAGATGGCCGTGGTTTGCAGTAGTTACTTGGAGATGAAAAGGCTTGCACAGGATACAGTAGCATGGAGAGCTGCATAAATTCACTCTTTGGGCTGAAGACCACAACAATAACATGGATGGATGTAAATAAAACCAGTTCACAATAGGCATTATAAGATTATAAGACATATATAAGAATTTTTGAAACAGTTTTAGATTCATTTTCTGTAATTTTATATTAAGAATTGTTAAAAAAATTAGAAATACCTTCAGAAAAACTTTTTATAGATAAACATAGGCATACAATGTAATTATCTATGAAAAGATGCCTTAAAGATTCTTTGTGTAAAAGTGTTAATTATGATGATTTGGACACATGTTGTTAAGTGACTGCATTTTGACGTTAGTCATCTAAGATGTATCTCATGTGAACATGTTTGTTCTAGCACAGGTATATGTAAACCGAGCCGTTGATGCTAGATCATGGGCCCAGCTTAAGAGCGATCAATCTCAAATGTCGTAATAATTATACACTGGTTATATTGAACACAGGAGGAGGTTCAGCTAGATATCAGGTGATTAGATTACACGTAGGTGCTAGGTGACGAGTTTCCACCTACACCTCGCATAATGTATTGTCCTGGATGAGTTAGTATAAATACTGCAATTGAAAACAAAAGGATAAACCAGAAACCTTTGTTGATACACATGCCTAGAATGATTCTTGATGAAATATAAAATCTGTGGTTGTAGATGTCGAGCTGTTCCCGGATTTACTACAGCCAACCTACATATTATACCACTTACTATACATTAGTAGAGTTTCTAAGTGGTTATAGGTTGTCGTATAGGTTGTCACTTGGTAGAAAGGAAAGTATGGTAAACGATTATTAAGAATGTTTATAAAATGTTCTCAGAAATTTTCTAAAATGGTATGAAACGGTTTATGTATAAATAAAGTTTCATGAATGTTGCCCTTTGTTTTACAGAAAGTTTCTTTTTAAATGTGGAATACTGACAATGATATGATAATAATTTAGGGATGTGTAACTGTATCGAACAGTAGATCCACGCTTTAATGTGAAGTGAGATGATAATATCGTTTTGTACTACCACTGCGCCATCTGTTTTTCTCATATACAACTAAGAATGTTTACGCTAGGACCTTTCAGTTGTTAAGTGGTGATGAATATGAGCACTTGTAATCGGCCCAATAATAAGTCTGTACATAGCTGTTACTTTGAAAGTAATACGCTTACTTCTAGGGTAGCTCACTAAACCACCATGGACTTAAATTGTATAGCATCACTTACAGTACTGATGGCGAGATTATATAGTGATCTAAACAAGGTATGTTGCTATTCCATGTACTGCAAATTTTGGACATAGTTATGTGTGTTGTTATATTAGTAGCTGTATTCTAGAATTTTCGGTTTCGTCTTTTGTAGTACCAATCTTGGTAGCTGAGAATGTCAGAAGGATATAAGAAGTGTGATGAAAAGAGAAACTAGGTGAAATTAAAAGAAATGTTAATTACCATTTTAGGTAAATAGCCATACGATACACACTTTTGATACAACAATCAGCCTAAATCTTAGGACTGCTCAGCAGATGGTGGACAGATGCTTGTCGGTATTTAGAAAGGGAGACAGTTAAAGGAATGAGACAAGGAAGAAACTAAACCGAAAGTTAAAAGTTGACTGAAACACATCGTTACTAAAAACGGTAAATGGACAAAGGAAGTGCACTGCAGGATTCTAAGAGATTAGAAAAGCTCCGGAAGAGGACCTAGTGGGTTGCTGGGTGGCGACATCAGACGTCACACAGGTTACGAATAGATTAAGAGTAAAATAAACACACAGAGAAAACATGGATTGGCTGTTTGTCATCAATAACAATGAAAAAGTAAATTCAGAAGACGTCATTATCAGAAAGGAGTTACAGATATGGATATCGTGATAACTATTATGAAAACATATAAGCATTACCTTAAAGACGTGGTTAATGGTACAAAATATACAGTTACTGAATAAACTAAGCAAAGAAACTCTTTCATTATTGGCTAAGAGGGTCTCGGATGATTAGTTTTTTTCTATTTTAGCAATGATATTACGTCTTCCCTCCCCTCAACCACACAAACACAGTCTGGGAGACTACGTCATAAAGTTTCAAGGATGAGCTGAAAAGTAGTCAGTAACAGAATAGGAAACGTTTGAGGTCATAACACAGGATATCGGGAGAACTGGTTTGCAGAATAAAGAGGCAGTCTTAGAATAAAATATGTGAATTAGTGTTTTGCTCTAACCTGTCTTTCCTCGAACTCTGTAGGTAAGTTATAAGAGCCTTCTGATGCAGCAGACAAATAGGGAGGGTGGGTAACGCAAAAAAATTAATATGTAAACGACTGCTGCCATCGAAAAAAAAAAGCTTTAATTTGTTCCGGTATATTCTGTGTGGTCTATTTCCAAAGGTACACAAATGTGACACTTTTTTTAGTTGCTGCAAATATCTGCTACACACTTCCCACAGAAAACAGAACGCAGGGTTTTTTCAGCAATTTGAATTCCAGATTTAACTGCCAGTCAGCTCGGAGAGAAGTGGCAGAGAAAAATTTACGCGTCAGTGCGTCCAGCGATTCGCACCGCATCCACCAGTGCAGAACATTCTCGCATGATTCCGCCATTAGTGAGATCGGGGAATTCGCCAGGTTTGTTTAGCATGCGTGCAACTGCAGTGGATAACGGTGTTAAAAAATATCCGTGTTTGTACTTCTTTTTTTAATTTCGTGGCTTCGAAGAGCTGGTATTCCACGTTCAATATTACGAGTAGCTATGCGAGTCAACCGGTTCGCGATAGTACCAGACAATTACAACAAGTAAACTAATATTTAAAAACATACGAGTAACAAAAGCTGCCTAGGCAGTTGTTTTTCCCACCAACCAAGTGCAGACAATGCTCCACGCCACCAGTTCCAGCAGTCATCACTGAGTGAAAGTCTGAGGATAATCAAACATTGTTTGAAACCGGGCACCGCTTTTAAAGCACAATATTTTATGCAGTCTAGACTGTTTTATTATATTTTCGTCGTATTTTATGACCGTTGGTGTTTCGAAAAACAACGTTTCAAAACATTTTAAATACTTGTATCGGAGAAGAAAAATTAGAAGTGGAAAGGCCTGTAAATGCATATACGGAACCACTTAACGGCGAACTTGATTTTTTTTTCCTCTAAAGAACCGTAGATATTAAATGAAATACAAAGTTTATTGTTACCAGTCACTGCTTATCTATCTCCACGACTCGTTTCAAAGGTTTAAACCTCCATTATCAGGTGGTTTTACATTTGTTAGTATAACATGCGTGCGTGTGTTGTGTTACGATTTTTGGAGGAACTTGTGGCTCTGTGCCCAGTGGCCACAGGTTCCTTCTACTGTCGTAACACCTCACATGTATACTGTCATATTTCATTATCACAAGAGAAAGCGTCCGAACGGAACAGGTCGAAACGTCCTCACATAAGCAAGGGGAAGACGAGAATGTTCAGTTCGGAAGTGACTCTTTGTCTGGTGACAACGAGAACCGATTTTGCTGGCAAGCTTTCCTATCGGCTGACTCGCGTCTGACGACTTGTTGAGATGTTAGCCACCCAGCGACTTAGTACTCCAGCTTATTGCTAGGTGACTACAGGTTCTTTAAAACAAGCAGGCGATTATTGACGCTTGCGTTAATAAGTGTCATGGAATGTGTCTAACGCCAGACGACTTTCACATTTGTTTCTTGACCGTCCAGTAAAATAAAAACACCCTAATGTTCCTCCACCACTATGGCCCTCCCGAGTTATGAGAGAACAGAACCACGTTAAAACTCTGGCCCGCTGTGCGCTGGGGAGAGTACAGCGTCGAGGGAGTACAAGGCTTTCGCATTTGCGGAAGGAGGATTTAGTGGGAACACCACAAGAAATCACGATAACACGGAACGTTTATTTTCTCGGCTGGTTGGGTAGTTAGATGGACAGTAATTCAGAAAGAAAATATCATCCGTAGTGACAGGGCAAGGTACGTTCCACAGTGAACAGAAACGTAGAGCACCTGAGGACAATAAATAAAAACCTACAGAATCTTTGTAGCGCAAACTAATTCTCAGTAACTCTGAAAAACAGTAACTCTATCGAAAAAATTTTGGAACGCTAAAAGAAATTAAGATGTGGAATAATATCTTATTACCAGTATTTTTACAATCAAATCCACTTATTATCAATGAGAAGGGAAGACTTGAAGGCGTATATGGAAAGCAATACAAAAGAGAGATACTGAAATCCAATAGAAACAGAAATAGTAAGTAATGGTGAGATGGAAAATGCGGGCCTTTGAGATGAATTTCACATGCTTGAAAAGATCGAAGTCGATAGCAGCAGTAGATGACGTACACTCTGCATTAATGTGACCCTAGAGAGGACCAACCATTATAAAACGGTTCCGTGTTGCTAAATATCCTCAGACTTCCAGAAGATGTAACAGTTCTAATACCAATGAAGGAAGTTGCTGACAGTAGTCCATATTAGCGTAGATGCTGACAGATGTGCGTGTTAGCGTGCAAGGAGTTTAATATTCATGTTTCAAAAATTCTAATACGAGTTTTTTTACAGAAGAATGGAAGAAGTGATAGTAGCTAGACTTGGGGAAGATCATTTAGGCTTCTGGAGAAATCTAGAAATACATGTGCAAATACTAACCCTATGACATTTCTTAGATGCCAGGTTAAGAAAAGACAGGCAAATACGTGTAGCCTTTGGAGATGTACGGAAAGCTTTTGGCTATGTTGACTGAAATACAAGCTTCGAAAGACTGAAGGTAGTAGAGATACAGTGCGCGAAGCGCAAGTTTATCGACAAACTACATACGAAACAGGACAGCGCTCTGTGAGTCGTAGGACATGAAAAGGGAACCAAAGGTAAGTTTGTAAAGGTAAAATAAAATTTATGGACTAAAAAGAACAGCATTCAAGTCTATTGGTGACTTCGTAAATCTATCAGAGGAAACAAGGAGTTCAGCTGAAAGGAATGAACAGAGTCTTACATAAATTTTAAAAGATAAAAAAGGGTAATGAAGAGTACTCAAACTGAATCAGATGCTTCTGAGAGGTTGACATTAGGTAATGGCACACAGACTTGTTTTGTTACGAGGGTTGTCCAGAAAGTAAGTTCCGATCGGTCGCTAAATGGAAACCACAGTGAAAATCAGAAACATTTTTTCGCAAGAGTTAGCTACACTTCCCAAATACATCTCTACATAGTCGCCTTTCCGACTTAGACATTTGTCGGAGCGTTATACCAGATTTCCAACACCATCGTCACAGAAGGCAGTCGCCTGTGCTTCCCGATAATTCTCTACGCTGGTCTATAGCACGTAGCCTGCGCCCAAGATTTGTCTTCGTATCCAGCGTTTCATGTGAACAGAGATGATACTCAGGAAGAGCCAATTAGGGCTGTGTTGTGGGTGATCGAACACTTCCTATCGAAAAGGCTGCAGGAGCGTCTTCACTGCCCCTGCAGAGTGTGGCTGAGAATTGCCTTGAAGAAGGAAGTGCATAGCAGTTGGGTTAGGTGGTCTGCATTCATTAAGGTGAAGCCTCTCAGTGGGCCCTCCTACTTGGCGGCAGACATCGTTGCACCTTTACTCGCTCACAGTGCGCTCACAACTGAAAAGAGCGTCTTGATGCGATCGACGGTCTTACTAGAGACACTGCCCAACACATATGTGCAAAGCTTCATCGAGCTTTCACTGTGGTGTCCATTTACTTCCTGGACAACCCTCGTATTAGGGCAGCAAAATAACTGATTACAGTCACGTAGAGAAGATACCAAATGAAAACTAGCTACAGGAAGAAAAGCGTTTCTTCTAAAGAGAAATTTGGTAACGCAAAATGTAGATTAACTATTACGATGTATTTTTTTAGTTGTATTCGTCTGGAATGTAGCATTTTACGCAAATGAAACGTGGACGATAAACAGAAGAAGCAAGACGGAATCTGTTGACAAGAAGCTTACTAACGCATCAAGGATTAGTCATTTCGGTAAAGGAGGGAATTTGTGGGTTAAAACTTGTGTAATGAGGAGAACTGTCTGCGTATTGCAGTACAGAGCCTCTCTGTATCGAATATCACATCGTAAAATCATAAAATGACTTTACTTCATCTGCTTCTCTAAATTAAAGCTCGGTCTCCAGAACCATTTACGGTTTTTAGAACATTTTTCCGTAACACTTTGGAGTACAACGCGTAAAGCATTCAATTGGTTCTGCGAATACGTGGAAATTAAATAGTAGTATTTTACTGCTTCTCTACTTTTCCATCATCTTTGGAAGATTGTGGAAATAGACAAAATAAGGAGGCATAACTCGAATGCTCGCAGTTATATCAAAATGATATTTAAAAATTATAGCTATTAGACACTTGCTAAACACTTCAACATATCTCGCAGATCTACTTACAGAAATTATGTCACGTGGCCCGTTGTGGGATCTCAGATTATATCGCGGTTCTATAAGTACTGATACTATTTGTTAAATAATATAAGCTTAATTCTTCTTTTTACGTAACGGTAAAAGTTCCAAGGATTTCGTGCAGTAACACTCTTCAGTGATCTTTCGATATACGCAGAGGAAGCAGCATAGTGGAAAGAGAATATTCGTGCGACGAAGTGTTAATACTGTATACACAGCTGTGGGGTGACTACAGGCAAAGGCGAATGTCGATATACTTCAGTAGAAAAAAATCTCACAGAGTTGCATCTTTTGTTTACAGACACAAGGTAGTTTTGAGACCCAATCATTTTGAGGTTTATACGCTATTCTGGCTGTCACCCTGAAGTTTAAGAAAAAGTTTCTCTGTCGTGTGAGTAACTTTATCATGTGATAAATCTTCATACGTGTGAAGAATAATTAATCATTGGTATCTATTTCTGACAAATCTTCTTCGTGGGTAGCTAATAAAAAAGGTAAGTCTTAAAATTTTTAAAGCAATGTTGGGACACAAGTTGTTGTCTTGAGAAACTGTGCAGTAAACATCCAATAAAATCTCATGAATAAGATATTTCAAGTATATCCATTGTGATTTCCTATTCGGGTAGATCATTGTTTTCTAACATTTCTAGAGTAAATTCTTAAAATAGTGAGTTCTATCAAAATTGATATTCTTAAAAATACGTACTTAAATTATTTTTACCTCCAAGCTGAGTGCGCTTAATATGGTTTAGAGTAGACCTACCACTGTATCCTTTGTGGAAGACTTAACGAGGCATTAGTGTGTAACCATTCAAAAGACAAATGTAGATGTTCAAAAATATGTAGGTTTGTGATACTGCGATTTGTAATATCAATTTTTGCAATAATAAAGTACTCCACTCTAAAAAATTAATCTATGATTCAGCACAATATAAAATTAATTTTATTGTCACCCTACTACAGAACGTAAACAATGTTCAGGATGGCACTTAATATTAATGCCCTCAAACACTCAAGTAAATACACGTAAACAACGATATGTAAATCAACAGTACTTTGTTGCGGCACAGAATTGGAGAGGGCTAGAAATCAGAAAATTGTATTAAAACAGACACAGAGCACATTCGTTAGCTTGTAAGACGCATCGAACGGAACTCAATGTCTTTCACAAGAGCACACAGCGAGGAACTGTGACAACAATTAACAGTCTGTTAAGTGAATACAACAGAATCAGACACATGCGGTCATTATGAAGTCAGCTTCACGCCATAGCCTCCAGCTCCAGCTCTCGTCAGTCACGTCATAGCCTCAAGCTCCAGCTCTCGTCATGCACGTCATAGCCTCATGCTTTAAATTCTCCAGCTCTCGTCATGAGTTGATCACTGGGATCGATGACATTCACAGAAATAGTACTCGATTCCATGATTACGATACTGTAGTGAATCTATGTCCTGTTATCCAGGGCAATCTATGAAACTAGCCTAAGATGTACTTAAGATACCGAGCGGGGCAGCGCAGTGATAAGCACACTGGACCAGCATTCCGGAGGACAACGGTTCAATCCCGCGTCCAGCAGCCCTCATTTGGGTTTTCTGAAGTCGCTTAAGTCAAATGCCGCGATAGTTCCTTCGAAAGGGCACGGCTGCTTTCCTTCTCCACCCTTTCCTAATCCGAGCTAGTGCTCCGTGTCTCAAGACCTCATTGTCGACGGAACGTTGAACAGTACCATCGGCTGATGGAGAAACAGACTGTCTATGGGCAACACTACGTCACAGAGCGCTGCCAGTACTGCAGTTCAACACTGAAGCCAGCAACAGGGTCTCTTGCGGTCCACGTTCCTGTTCAACACTCAGATGCATTTGTGCGCTGACACTTGCCAGGGACCGATCACACTACTGCCGGCACTAGGTACATCGTGGAGGGGTCATCAAAAGTCGTCATACAAATCGGAGAGGAATCTAGTTCACTCCGGCAGCCAGCCTGGAATCACTTCGTGCTGGGCAACGGCAGCGCCCGTTCGCCAGTAGTCCGTTGCGGTGCTAAGTTCGCTGACACCTACTTCTGGTCGTGAAACCGCTGAACTGACTCGACGGACGTCAGCTGGAATCCAACACACATCTGAATAAGCAACAGCCGAGGTTGGTGCGGAAAAACCTCGACTTGTAAATACTGAGAATAAAAGGCAAAACTATAAGAATGTCTTACTAGCCCCGTTAACGTTTCACATGTTCCAAACAGCGATCCTGACTTCAAGCAGAAGTGTCTACACGCATTCTCTGAAAATAATAAATAGTTAATAAGGAGCACCAAAACCGATTCAGAGATTAGTAAACACAGGGTTGACGTAGCGAGATTGAATATTGTGATCCCCGAATCCTCGAAAAATAAGCGAAAAATACACCTAATCAAAAAAATCAGATAAAAATTCACTTGACGCCTTCCTGAGAGACAATCTCCACTGATTCCAAATTAATAATATAATTGTAGACCAGATGTGGCTTAAATTCAAAGAAATAGTATCGGCAGCAATTGAGAGATTTATACCAAATAAATTAACAAACGACGGAGCAAATCCTCCTTGGTACACAAAACCGGTCGGAACACTGTTGCAGAAACAACGAACCAAACATACCAAATTTAAACAGACACAAAATCTTCAAGATTGGCTATCTTGAACAGAAGCTCGAAATTTAGCGCGGACTTCAAGGCGAAATGCCTACAACAGTTCCACAACGGAACTTTGTCTCGAAACCTGGGAGAATTTCAAAGAGATTCTGGTCGTATGTGAAGTATGTTAGCGGCAAGAAACAATCTATGCCTTCCTGCGCGATAGCAATGGAGATACTATCGAAGACAGTGCTGCCAAAGCAGAGTTACTAAACACAGCCTTCCGAAATGCCTTCACAAGAGAAGACGAAGTAAATATTCCAGAATCCGAATCGAGAACAGCTACCAACATGATTAACGTAGAAGTAAATATTCTCCGAGTAGTGAAGCACTTAAATCACGTAATAAAAGCAAGTCTTCTGGTCCATACTGTATACGAACTAGGTTTCTTTCGGAGTATGCTGATGCATTGGCTCCATACTTAACAATCATATATAACTGTTCGCTCGACGAAAGATCCGTACCCAAAGACTGGAAAGTTGCACAGGTCACACCAATATTGAAGAAAGGTAGTAGGAGTAATCCACTAAATTACAAGCCCATATCGTTAACGTAGATTTGCACAGGATTTTAGAACATATATTGTGTTCGAACATTATGAATTACTTCGAAGAAACCGGTCTATTGACACACAGTCAACTTGGGTTTAGAAAACATCGTTCCTGCGAAACACAACTAGCTCTATATTCACATGAAGTGCTGAGTGCTATTGACAAGGGATTTCAGATAGATTCCGTAGTTCTGGATTTCCGGAAGGCTTTTGACACTGTACTACACAAGCGGCTCGTAGTGAAATAGCGTGCTTATGGAATATCGTCTCAGTTATGTTACTGGATATGTGATTTCCTGTCAGAGAGGTCACAGTTCGTAGTAATTGAGGGAAAGTCATCGAGTAAAAGAGAAGTGATTTCTGGCGTTCCCCAAGGTAGAGTTATAGGCCCTTTGCTGTACCTTACATATATAAACGATTTTGGAGACAATCTGAGTAGCCGTCTTCGGTTGTTTCCAGATGACTCTGTCGTTTATCGACAAATAAAGGCATCATAAGATCAAAACAAACTGCAAAACTATTTAGAAGAAGTATCGGAATGGTGCGAAAAGTGGCAGTTGACCTTAAACAACGAAAAGTGTGAGGTCGTCCACATTAGTGCTAAAACGAACTCGTTAAACTTCGGTTACACGATAAATCAGTCTAATCTAAAAGCAGTAAATTCAAGTAAATTCCTATGTTTTACAGTTACGAACAACTTAAATTGGAAGGAACACACAGAAAATGTTGTGGGAAAGGCTAACCAAAGGCTGCTTTTTATTGGCAGGACACTTAGAAAATGCAACAGACCTACTAAGGAGACTGCCTACACTACGCTTGTCCGTCCTCTTTTAGAATACTGCTGAGCGGTGTGGGATCCTTACCAGATATGACTGGCGGAGTTCATCGGAAACGTTCAAAGAAAAGCAGCACGTTTTATATTATCGTGAAATATGGGAGAGAGAGTCACAGAAATGATACAGGACCTTCTCACGATATTCCCATCACCGACTTTCTCCTGCGAATGTGAAAATATTTTGTTGACATCAACCTACATGGGGAGGAACTATCACCACGATAAAATAAGGGAAACCAGAGCTCGTACGGAAAGACATATGTGTTCATTCTTTCCACGCTCTATACGAGATTGGAATAATAGAGAATTGTGAAGGTGGTTCGATGAACCCTCTGCCAGGCACTTAAATGTGGTTTGCAGAGTATGCAAAGCATGTAGATGTAGATGTCTCCAATCTGCCCTCTGTAGTTTACTTTGTTGAAAATTATTAAAATTTATCTAATTAACAACAACTTTTGAAGCACATTCGCGTCCAGGAACGTATTTAGTACCTTCATCTGCGTGGTAGGTATCCACCTGATTAGTAACTCTTGGCACAAACACTGTACAACTAACTGCTACTGGTAGAGATTTATCTGGCAATTAGTTTATATGCACACATACCTACGAAGTTGCCGTTATGAACAAAGCCCATCACGTACCATGTTTTATGTGCAACAACTTTGTTTCTCGGCGACTGCTTTTTACTACTGTTTATTGCTGAAGCCTTCAATTACAAGTTCAAAAAATAAATTTTCGTAATTAAATTTTTGTTTGTTTGTAGGTTCATGTCTGCAGTCCTGTAACACACTGAAAATACGCGACACAGTAACGTAGCACGTCTATAGGGGAGACAAAGCAGAACTGAGCAGTACATTTTCATCACACCCAAAGTGGTAACTGGCTTTTTAAATTCCAAGGAGAATAGCACAGACACGATCTATCCAAATCTGGCGGAAATAAATTGTAACAATGTGTACCGTCATACGGTATGAGGCTTACAGTGTGTGGAGGCAAGTCTCAAATACAAAGAATGAACTGATGGGCTGCTTCTCAGTGAGGAATCCGGAAACGCAAGAAGTGGATACCCTGATGCTCGAAGAATAGTAGCATAACCGAGGCGATAGTGGCAAAAGTGTAAATCAGTGTTTAACATCTTGGACTTCATTTTTAACATGATAATGTTTCTCAAGCACAGGCATAGTTACTTTAGACACCACCATGTTACACACTGAAATTCAGAGATCTTTAGTGATAGAAGGCTGAAGATACGTAGACATGAAGAATTAAGATGTAGAATGCTAATAATGTATGTTTTATTTAGAAGCCTTAAGAGATTTCACATAAAAATTTCGGAGACATTGCTTTTCAGCACGCTCTCGTATGTTAGTGACAAACTAAATCGTCTGAACAAAATTTAAATTTTATGTAGTTAAAAGGGTAGGGGGCCGGAAGGTCAACTGTATCGGGAATTTATGCAGAATCAGTGGCGATCACTGAAAATACATGCCGGATCGGGAGTCGAACCCGGGATCTCCTGTTTACATTTTTTGCTTTAACCACTGCGCCATTTGTCCTTATTTTTGGCAGGGGTCACGCTTGGAGGATTGGACAAGGGAGGAATCATTGTACCTTTACTTAAAACCTCTTTCTTTTTACTTTTGTATCCCAAGGAAAAAACAACTAAAATATGCCGAAAGAAAGCCACGTAAAACTGAAGTGATATCCTCGTTACTCCAGAGGGACGAATATCCTAGCCCGTGAAACTGCTCAATCCTGGGACTCTCCACCGCTTTGAGGGCCATGAAACACGCTGCCTAGAAAGTTCAGGAAGTGGGTTTTGTATTTAGAGTGACATCGGATGATCTCATGTTTTTCTAGTGGATAAAGCAAATAACTCACGCCAGATATCACGGTTCGTGAGAGCACGCAGTGCAAAGCATGTCCTACAATCCAGCGGACTGCCAACGTTTTGTGTGTGGCGAAAAAGGCCGCGTCCGGGGAGAATAAAGCGTCCGTCGGCAGAGTCGTCGGAGCGTTGGAGAAGTGCCATGACGCGCTGTGACAAACATTCTTCGCCTTCCCGCGCTGCAGACCATATTCGTCGGTGTCCTGCATGCCACATACAATGGTGTCAAAAATGAAAGCAACAAATGGAAATTTTGCAAGGCTGTATAAACAGATGATAGTAAAGTAGAAATAGTTTAAAGAATACAGAAAGTAAACAACCGCGGCATGCATAACGATAGACAAAATTATTCTACGTTTTTCCCAACTTAACGGATTTGTATACATATTCCGACAACTCGTTAATGTGATCAATATGGGGTGTGACCACTTTCAGCACCAAACAGACCTGACAATGACAGAATATGCTGTCAATGATATCATCAATCTCATACTGAGGCAATAATGCCCATTCCTCCTGGAAAGCCAGTATTGGAGAGAGGTTATTGGATACTGACATGATGCAAACTGTCTCTCTAAAGCACCACAGATATGCTCTATGGAAATCAAATTGGGAGAACGAGCAGGCCACGCCATGTGAGCAATATCTTCCGTTTCCAAGAAAACATCAACTTCTGTTGCTCTATGAGATCGATCATTATCGTCCATCAGGATGGAGTGTGGGCTTCTACCATATCGCAACAGCCGTACGTAGGATCCCAAGATCTCATCACGATTCTTGACAGTAGTTAAACCTTTGCGATTCACCCATACAATTTCATGTGGTCGACATAATCCCTGCCAACAACAATGGTTAAAAAAATGGCTCTGAGCACTATGGGACTTAACTTCTGAGGTCATTAGTCCCCTAGAACTTAGAACTACTTAAACCTAACTAACCTAAGGACATCACACACATCCATGCCCGAGACAGGATTCGAACCTGCGATCGTAGCGGTCGCGCGGTTCCGTACTGTAGCGCCTAGAACCACTCGGCCACTCTGATCGGCCAACAACACTGGGAATCATCCTCGATATCGGTCTCTTTCCATAACAGCTGGGTCCCGAAATCGTGTTCCACGTTCCCTCCAGATGCGAATGCGTCGAGAATCGCTCTTTATGCCAAGTCGGGACTCATCTGTGAAAGGAACAGCGGCCCACTCTTCGACCGACGAGGTACCAGACGTTCCCGACTGTGAAGACGCGTCAGAGGTACACACATGGCAGGTTTCCGACAGTAAAGGCCACTCTGCCGAAGCCTTCTGAACACCGTTTGCTCCATTCAGCGCGTCCACTGGGTGATGCGAGGTCAGGTGTCAGGTGCAGTATTAAGGCGGTACTGTGGTGCACTTACATCCGAATAACGGTCCTCTCTTTCTGATATTGCATGTGCTCGGGCTTGCACTGGTCTTTGGGGTATTGGTTTGCTCTTGTAAATTGTTGCCACATCCGTGAAACAATAGAACGAACCAAATTTAGCCATCGGGCCTCTTCAGTTCGCGACTGACTCGCAGTTCGTCATAAATCAGTAGAATAACACCACTGCAGGCAACGATCTAGAGAGTGAACCCTGGGAGGAACCTCTACAGGAGCGCTAAAATTCAGTGCTATAAGCATGCAAGTGTACATGCTAGTTTCTGACGCGCCATTTGCCAAAATTTACGTCACTTTGCAAAGGGAAGCGGAGGGCCCAAACTTTGGAAATCCCAAGCTAAAACTGGTGAAGTGTCCTCTCGAGGAGAAACAGATTAATAAGGAGGAATAAGAAGGAGAATGAAAACGTATCGTAAGAGAGTAAAAGAAGCCAGCATCTATCAGAAGGAAAAAAAACCTGATCGGCAAAGAGCAAAACGCTGACTCCTTACGACTATTCAAAAAAACGATCCCGCAAAAAAAAAAAAAAAAAAAAAAAAAAGGTCATTTTCGCGAGGTGTGATTATAAGGCGGAAAGAGGATTGTACGACTTAAGAAGGTGTAGTAGGTTTCTTTATGACCACTGCTGAAAAACGTTAAATGTGAACCAGAATGTGTATTTTTATTCGCCTGGGAGGGCAACACTGAAAAGTTAACTCTTGCATAATCTCGCTCTAATCCTGACTGCGTTAAGAGTAAATTTGCATTCACTTTAAAAGTTATTAATACGTAGGAACTAAAATGACAGGTTGGTGTGCAAGCAGAGATAATAAAAGATTCACCTTAACTAGTTGGTGCTTTAGTGCTAGTGCCAGATCAAGCCCGTTATACCTGATATTGTGATTTATGAAGTGTGAAGCTGGTGTACGGGTCCAGTCAGGAAAAAGAAAGCTCCGGAAATGGAAATAAAGAGAAAGAGAAATAAGAAGGAAGACCGTATAGAGTGTTCGCGATGGTAGACAGTAGAAATATGGAAAGAGGCCCCCGCTGCAGCGGAGGTGCTGCCCTTCTGTCGGCTGATGGGCGAAAATTGGTCGGAGGGCTGGAGGCGCTATTAGTCACGCTTCACGGGGAGGAAATCCGAGGGCAGGTGGCGGATGGGGGCGAGAACGTGGCGAAGGCGGCGAATATATCGCGCCCGGCCGAGAAGTCGGCGGAGGGCCGCCGCGCGCGCCACTTGGACGATCGGCATTTGTCTGCAAGCGCAGCGGCGCGGGTGTGACGAAACATTCGGCATCGCGGTGAGCGCTCTGATCTACTGCTGGGCGTGTTCTCGTGCTTATTTGCCGTTAATGACTCATGCCGATCTGTCTAAGGGTATCTTCGTGTATTATCACTTCAAAAAGTTTAGATTACTTGCAGTAATTAACAAACCACTCACGATCAGTTCCGAACCTGCACTTACTGTGTTGTTATTTGATATGACTCTTAAACTGTCTAATTAATTTCTCCGAAAGTAGTTATCAGTAAAAAAAAAACTACATTTAGAACCTTTCCTGAGATTTCTTTCTGAATCCATGACTTTCTACGGATATTACAAAATTTAAAGTCCGTAACTGTGTTTTCTCCCTATGAGTGAAGGCTAATCTCAGGAACTACTTCAAGGATTCTGCTATTGCTTTCGGTAGACAGATTTATTAACGTGGAAGCTTTGTGTATATAATTTATAAACATTTCTCTCAGACTTGCTGACCTACGATGAATTGAAGTCCCCATCGCGTTTTCCTGTCTAATATGAACGCTAATCTCGGGAACTACTGTAGGCATTTTCATAAGTTTTCCATTAATAGATAGTGTTTAACGAGAAATGTTTAAGTGTATATGATGTATTACCGCTAAGCCAGACAAGTTATCCAGTCGCAGATAATGCTGCTGTGCGGTGCCCTGGAGGGTCGCTATAAGAACAAATGGCTCTGAGCACTATGGGACTTAACTTCCGTCGTTCCCCTAGAACTTAGGACTACTTACCCCTAACTAACCTAAGGACATCAAACGCATCCATGCCCGAGGCAGGATTCGAACATGCGACCGTAGCGGTAGCGCGGTTCCAGACTGTAGCGCCTAGAACCGCTTGGCCACTCCGACCGGCCTACAAGAACACTCATCAGGTGAAATAACGTCCTTCCTTTACAGTTGAATGTAATTTGAACTAATTTGTTACTAATACAGGATGGGAAAAATAAAAGTTCCCGGCGGAAAGAGTTTCAGGATACGAAGAAACACATCATAAATGGAAATGCAGTACGAAACTGGCTGTAGCAGATGTTGAATGTGACCACCACTCAGCTCTTGGCATTTCTCAGCCCTGGTTAGTTGCTGAAGGCGGATCGAAGTTGGGTTGCTGGAATTGCTGTAGTCTCATCCGAAGTGTTCTGCTCGCAGTTCTTGAAGACAATGAGGGTTGTTGTGAGAAACCTTGGACTTGAGGACTCTTCACACTAACAGATCAGGTGAATTTAGTGCCCAGCTGGAGTCCCGCCCAGTCTGATAGCTGCTAACAACTTTGTCAGGCGTGAAGATGTGGTACAAGGTTCGGCCGGCTGTATGGGCAGTTACTCAATCCTGGTGGAAGTAACTGTAGCCTCCGTTAATGCCGCAAAAATCAATTTATATGCTCCACTTGTCACTTTTATTTGTCCCTTCCAGTATTAGAGGTATCGATGGATGTGGTTCCCACACGTATCCCAAGTAATAACTACAGAGTACCCATCAGTTAAAAATTAAATCACGTGTCCATACTATGATTTTTCGTCTTTTATATTACGCGCAAATCATAATATTAATTATTATTAACCATTTAATATCTGTTTAACCATTTAGTATCTGTCAAAACAGTATGCTGTACGTGGAGGAGAGAGAGGAGGAGATTAGTGTTTAACGTCCCGTCGACAACGAGGTCATTAGGGACGGAGCGCAAGCTCGGGTGAGGGAATGATGGGGAAGGAAATCGGCCGTGCCCTTTCAAAGGAACCATCCCGGCATTTGCCTGAAGCGATTTAGGGAAATCACGGAAAACCTAAATCAGGATGGCCGGAGACGGGATTGAACCGTCGTCCTCCCGAATGCGAGTCCAGTGTGCTAACCACTGCGCCACCTCGCTCGGTTATGCTGTACGTATCTAGCTTATTTATTTGGGCACCATTGGGCTTTGCGCAGTGGTGGTCCAGTCACAATAATGTGACCACGACCTACGTTCCACCTGAATGCGCAATAAAAACTCACAGACGGTAGGCGGCAGCACTAGTAGTGTACAAATGGGGCGATTGTAATGTACAAATGGGGCTATTGATCTGGCGTCCAAAAGGGCATGATCATTGGTTTTCACGTCAAAGGAGAAAACATTTCCGAAACGGTTAAGTTCGTAACCTGTTCATTTTCCGCTGTGGTTAAAATAAGCAATGCATGGAAAAATGGCGCTATTCTAAACTGGCTCCGAGGCAACTGTGGAGCACCACGGGTTGTAAACGAGAGTGGCGAACGACGGCTTCGGAGAAAAGCAGAGGCCAATAGAAGTGCAACTTTTGAGCAACTGTTACCCTGTGATTCCCTGTGGCTGGCCGCTGTGACCAAGCGGTTCTAGGCGCTTCAGTCCGGATCCGCGCTGCTGCTACAGTCGCAGGTTCGAATCCTGCCTCGGGCATGGATGTGTGTGATGTCCTTAGGTTTGTTAGGTCAAGTAGTTCTAAGTCTAGGGGACTGATGACGTCAGGTGTTAAGTCCCATAGTGCTTAGCGCCATTTGAACCATTTGATTCCCTGTGTGAACTCAACAATTTTGCTGGAACAATGGATCAGCAAAAGTATATAGCAACTTTTAGGGATGATGTTCACTTCTACATACGTTTTGTTTTTCCTTAGCACATTGATACCTACCAGCAAGACAATGCAACGTGTCACACAGCTCTCAGTGTACGTGCGTAGTTCGAAGAGTATCAGGATGAATTTAATGTACTTCCCTGGCCACCACACTCGCCGAATATAAACCCACTCGAGTGTCTGTGGGACCATCTCGGTTGGGTTTTTCGCGCTATGGATCCTAAGCCGAGGAACGTAGTGCAGCTGCCCACCGATCTCGAGTAACTATGGTTCCACATCCCTGCCGGTATTTCCAGAACTTTATCGACTCTCTTCGTGCACTATTCGCAGCAGTTTAGTCTTCAAAAGGTGGTTATTCAGGCTTTTCACAGTTTATCACATTAATGTGACTGGTCGGCGTATAAGGAGGGCCGGACACCTTATGTATTCGAACACTACTCTAACGGATGTGATTTGATGGCCAGGTATAGCCGCTGCTCCACCTCGGTGGCTTGTTTTCAACAGAACATTCGATGGGCTATTTACTGCCAAGGCTCCTGCAGCCGCCACAGCGCCAAGGAGCGCTAGTCGCGCCGATGAGCGGCACGCGAGGCACCGTTGAACGGCGCTGCAGTCGCAGACACCTATCTGCTTCCACGCTGTCTCGAGTCCAAGCGACGCCATGGCTATATTCCTCCGCTGATAGGTACTTAGGTCGCAGTTCGGCCCTTCCACAGCCAGTTACGCTCTATGCTCCAGACCGACTGCCAGCCGCCGTCCACTCTACGATTCGAACCACAGCGCCTGCCACTGCAGCTACACGTCAGACACTGCCGTCTCACGCATTCGTTGGAATCGTCAGCTCCTGGACGTCGGTCAGCCTCTCTCACGCCTTGACCTGTGTGTGAATGTCCCATGAGCTCACAGCCTCCTGGTTTGTGGAGCTGATTGTCCACGGTATCGCCCGCCTAATTACCATTTTCCTTGGCTGCGTACAACGCCATTGAGACAGGTGTTACGATTAATCAAGGAAAACCCCCAGTTGGGAAACGGGGCCAAAATTAGTCGGTTACTATCGAGTTGCAATTTAAAATTTCTTTATTGATTACTTCAACCATTAAAAGTCATTTTTTTACCTCTTGACCAGGAACAGATCCAAAAAAGCTGGCAGGCATGAGTGCCTTTTTAAAACAATTTACTTTACAGTTAACGGCCAAGCCATTTTACTTAAAACCGGCTTTGATAAAACATTTGATAACAAATCAAAATTTTCCAAGTAATGAAAGAAAAACACCAATTTGCCTACAATTTCGCTACCGAACATGTAAGGAGCCGCTTCCTTTAAATTTTGACACGACAAGATATTTAATTAGAAGGGCTCGTTAAAAGGGAGGCAGAACTAGCATTTTCAAAGGGTGCCAAATAGATTAAAACAATCAAAGTAAAGATACAGTCATTCGCCTATTACAGTAACTGACAATTTTAAAGCCACGCAATTTTAAAAAACCCACCAATGAAAGTAAACTTAACCTTTTAAACAGTGGCCAAAACAATCAGAGTAAAATACAACCATTTAGCATTTTACAATAACTGCCACCAAAATGTGCTAGGATAGAAATAATTAACCGACCGGGTGTAAGGGCGGCCACAACTGTCTCCCGAAGGATGCTCATGCTAGAAGCGGACTAACAGACCAACAACGCCTCACATTCAGCATTCACATCGACCTCCCGCGAGGCCAGGGGAGGAGGAGGAATTAAATCAGGAACCATAATCCCTGCCAAAAAATACACTTCCTCCCAAGCAGTATTAATAAGAAGTCAAAAGATCACTATAATTACACCGGCGACAGGGACAGGAAATCCTAACGCAGGAGGCCACAAGGCAGAAAAAATGTGATCTAAAACAATAATCCCTGCCCAAAAATACACTTCCTACCGGACAGTACTAATAAGAAGCGGAAAAGGTCACTGTCTATAAATACACCAGCGACGGGGGCAGGAAACCCGAACGCAGGAGGCCACAAGGCAGAAAAGACGCTGGTTGCACAAACCAAAATTCTTTAATTAACATCTAAACCTTTAACCAACTTAACTTGCAGTTTATCGGAGAAACAGCAGGTGAACTCCGATGCACAGACTCCTCACACCCGACCGTGTCCACGTCGCCAGCGTACCCAACTGCCTACAGTCACGCAGCCACGCGCTCTGTCACCGGAGCCCTCGTCTTCTCTGCACCCACGGCGGCGAAATACCACTCCTCAGGTTAGTCGAGTTACTAGTCCATCATTCCCGCCTCCAGACGGAAAATTTAAGAACATCCGTTGCCGCTCCCACCAAGTAGTGACTCGGAACCACAGCCGTGGCCCCCGGGCGCTCACAGCAAGAGCTTACAGCCTTGTCCCGTCAAGTCGTCCCACATGTCTCGCACCGCCAGGGTAGACCACGCGGCTTCTCTGAACAGCAGCCAACTCTCCACCGCCACGCCAGGCTGCGGTCTAATCGTCCGAGATTCTCTCCTTTCCGATTTTAAAAGGCGACCGACCGACTCGTAACCGCTAGGCAACCAACCGGCCATCCCTCCTTAAACATCTTATTCCCTTACACAAGGCTAATAGGAAGCAACGACTCGAAGATCGATTAGACCAGACACGCCGCCAGAGGGGAATCTCTACAGAATCGTACGCAGCATAACGATAAATATGAAAGAATCAATTAACGATGGAATGGAAGGACTAAGAGCAATCTTAACAGCGCGATATATGTCGAGAGCCGACACACGGCTCAGTCATAGTTGTCACAAACTGCACATAATCAAGAGCGACTCAAGTGTGGACTTTCATCCCAAGAAACAGTGTTGAATGTAGTTCAAGGATAATAAATAAAGAAGAGAATACCTGTTGAAGAAATCGTAAGTGCCGTCGAAGCATCCTTGTTTCGTCTTCCGAAGGTGCAGGCCTAAGAACTAAGACGCGTCGAGAATTCTACGGAGATCGAAACCACCGAAAAGCAACATATCGGCGCAGGAAAGGAAATCTCTTATTGAACTCATGAGAAACGAAAGCATCGTTGTAACAAAATCGGATAAGGGGAATGCTACTGTTGTTTTGGACGCTGTGGATTATCACAGGAAGATTGAACAACTACTAGCTGACCCTGTGTATCGCAAGTTAAAATAGTGATCCGACGAACCGAATCGTTAGGAAAGTGAAAAACCTGATATGAGACTCCAGACTGGACACCTCTATTACAAAGAATCTAACTCCTCGGATACCTGTCTCACCCAAAATTTATTGACTACCCAAAATACATAAAGAATCGGTTCCTTTGAGGCCTATCGTCAGTGGGATTAACTAGCCGACTTAGTTTTTAGCACGTCATTTATCTGGCAAACTGAGACATTAAGTTGGTATAACAAATACCTTTATAAAAGATTCGAAACATTTTTTAGAAATTATAGGCACACTGAAGATATCTGAAGGTGACATTCTTGTTAGCTTCGATGTGGCATCGTTATTTACTAACGTCCCAGTATCAGATACAATGGAGATCATAAGGGAGATTGTTGCTACAGATGTTTGTGACTTAACTGAATTATGTCTTCGTTCGAACTATTTTAAATACAATGGTGAATTCTATGAACATTGCAGACAGCCTTGCTATGGGCTCACCCATTTCGCCGGTTGCAGCTGACGTTTTTATGGAACATTTTCAGCAACGGGCTCCTTTGAAGCCTTCTTGCTGTCTCTGCTATGTGGACGACACATTTGTTATGTGGCCAAACAGCGAAGAGGAACTTCATGCGTTCCAGAATTTTTTAAATGGGGTTCACCCCAAAATCAAATTTACCTTGGAGGTTGATAGTGAAGTCGGCTCCCGTTCCTAGATGTGTGGGTATACAGAAGATCTGATAACACTCTAGGTCAGAGTCCGCAGAAAGCCGACTAACACAAACAGGTATTTAGATTCCACTTCGCACCACCACCCATCACAGAAGCAAGCAGTATTCAACACACTGTCTTCACGTGTCTTCCGTATCAGCGATGGCGACGACTTTGAAACGGAGTTTAATTTTTGAAAGAGGGCATTGAAGGGAAATGGGTATGATAGTTATTCAATTGACAGGGCTTTTAGGCGTAATATTTATAACGCTAATAAGAATGATGAGGAACCGCCTTCTGACTCCGTTAGGTTACCGTTCGTCTTTGGGGTCACTGACCGCACAAGCAGAATTCTAAAGAAAAATGGTATTCAGACATCTTTCTTAAAACAAAATAAAAGATTTTTTTCCGACGGAAAGCAGATGCACCTGATTGCCTCCACAATGCAGGCGTCTATCAAGTGACATGTGGCTGCGGCAGAGTGTATATAGGCGAAACGGGAAGAACTGTTAAGGAACGTATTAAGGAACACGAACAGCACCTGCGGCTGAAACGATGTGCAAAATCGGCAGTAGCGGAACATCATGAGAACTGTGGCTCTGACATCGATTTTAATAACGTACGTGTACAAGCTAAGGAAACAAACATTTGTAGAATAAAGGTCCTAGAAGCGGTTGAATCTTCCAAGAATGCATCTAATTTCAATAGAGAGGACGGCTACAGGCTGCCGGTATCGTGGCTCCCCGCCGTCAGAAAAGTCAAAACGCGGCAGCGGTGTGCGAGCGACATAAACAACGCGCTGCAAGTCACCTCGGCGGACAATAATATTTTGGGTAAACATTCCCCCAGTCTTGCTCTGTCCGTTTCTAATTTAGCCAGTGATGATGACCAACCAATAGCAGTAGCAGAAATTTCAACCATTCTCCAGAGTAAGTGTGGAACAGCGCCTTTCTATCCAACAACGATGGTCCGCCAATGGTATCCACAGGAGATCAGCTAACAACGCCCCTTCTTCTGCATCAGAGCGGGAATATTAATTTCTTTGGTCCACCAATGGTAGCCATATGAATTTTAACCAATACTATCACTTCTCCAGCAAGAACGCGAGATAACTCCCCTTTAATAGAGGACGCGACATTCGTCTCTGACAATGCAGGCGTCTATCAAGTGACATGTGGCTGCGGCAGAGTGTATACAGGCGAAACGGAAAGAACTGTTAAGGAACATATTAAGGAACAAGAACGGCACCTGCGGCTGAAAAATATCTCAGTAGTGGACACCAGAAAATCTTGAGGAAGATCCCAGCAGAGGGGTCGAAACGTCGATCATTTTAGAAGAAATATGACGCGGTCTGATAACCCAGAAGATTTCAACTTCAGTGGCAATGGCCACGAAAGCCTGCATACTTACTTAAACAAAGAGTTGTTACTGTAGTCTGAGAATTCAGTCACCACTAGTCACACCACGCCGCTAAGGTTACAATATCTCACTCGTTGACTTATGTGCCTCAAAGGCTTCCTTGGCACCTTGCGGAGCATTCAGCAGTTATATGTTGAAAATCACCCTTAACACATTTGTACTGTTCTTCTTTAGTTTGTTTTGAGTTTGAGCCACGTGGGGTTTATTCCCCATAGTGAGATATCTCTCTTGGTAAAGTCCGAGCCTCGTTGCGGGTCCCTCAATGGGACTGGAGATACAGCTGATGGACGCCAAACCATCGGATTCGAAATTGTTGATCAAGGAACTCACACACCTGAACAGCAAAAAGAGCTAGAGTTCCATCTTGTTGGTATCACACGTGCTCCATGAATCCCTAGTCTTCGAATACCAGTATTATCCAATAATTCACGTACCCTTCACAAACATATAGTTCAGCTACTTAAGCCAGAAAGCCAATAACCTCCTATCTGAACAGCGATGAACTGCACATTCATCAGAAAATGAGTGAGACACATGGCTTAGAAATTTTGGCAACAAACCACGTCCGAGTGATAGTCATTGCGTCATGTCGTTGTCAGATAATTCATTCACAAGCAGCGGTATAAGCTCATCATTTACAAATATCTACTAATGGTCATGGGTCAGCTGCTCATTTTCGACTGAAATTAATTAGAGACTATCCAACTGACTGAACGATGGCAGCACACTTTTCCTCTAGATCTTCCTTACGTCCACTATTTGGCCTTTGATAGCGTACTATTACCCATTTAAGATAAGGTGTGTACTATTACCCATTTAAGATAAGGTGTCACTATATTGTCTTCCAAAGCGCAGTTCCCTGGAGAGGTCAATGTTCCCTTCCTATCTATACTGTTAAGATGGCGACATGTCATTCATTATGTTTTTTGCATAATTAGCCGCACATCATGATTCCGACGTACCCACACCTGTCTTGCTACTGGGTAATACCTATTTATTTAGAAGTAATACAGCCCACAAAGCGACATGAAAAGTGTTTTAGAATACTCCATCCACTGCAATCTTAGGTTCTTGGGCTGACTCCCGTTTCTGCAGGACTTCTCAAGTAACTCACTGTGAGAAATAAGCGAAACTTTGGCATTACTTTTAAATGCACTGCCTGTCAAAAAAAAAAAAAGTGAAGCACTCAGAAGAGGAGGAACAAATGAAACTTCACATGTTGAGAGGTTATAGGACTTTATTTCAGCGATTGCCAAATCGAGTCAAATTTACAAAGAACTTCGGCATATAAGCCCACTTATATTACGCTGCAAGCCTCTGCCCTGTATGGATGCACTGATTAGATTGGGAAGGGGGTCACAAAGCCAATGTATCATCTCATGAGGCAAACTGAGTCACAAGTGCCGTAATTCGTCCTTAATATACAGGATACTGGCACTGAAATGAAGAATACATCCCACTTAGCCCCACACATATTATATCGGGAACAGATGTGGGGAACTTATTCACCACAGGAGTACCTCAGGATCCCGAAGACTGTTTATAGAGAGGCTGCCACACGAGCGGTAAACGTCAGCACGTAGGATGTCCATGACATAGAGCTCTGCCGTCAGAATTCCCTCAGTCACCAGCTGAGGTCATACCCTTTGGCTCCCCATACTACGACGCCAGAAGTAACTCGCTGAGCGCCTCTAATCTTTGAAAAATGGGACATCTATCCAAGACGCCGCCATACTCTGCGACGGTAGTCATCCGTGACAGAGGAGAACAGTGATTTAGCGCTGAATACAATATGATGCAATTCGTCAGCATTCTACACTTCCGAGGCACCGAAGTATTCCAGAGGCTGCTGCCCATCTTGTAATCTTAAGAGCAGCCACCTTACTGGACGGTAATTCCCCTTGTACAGCTAGTGCTAGCCTCCGACCAGTGGTTTGGGATGACACAGAGTGTTGTTGGGAGTGCACTACTTTGTCTCGGTTAGCAGGCGCTGATGTGCAGGATTTATGACGATCGTTGATGTGCAATACCCCGATCCTCTCATCTGATGACGACTGCACCTGCTTCACGTTCCCGTGTAGACTAACATTGGACTACTGTCGCATCTGAACTCCCCATAAATGTGGATATTGCACCATTCGACTAGCAGGCCAAATGGAGGCTCACAGTGAAGCCCTTTTCAAACTCTATCACGTGCTTCATAACGATGTAATAACGATGTACCACACGACTGCGCGCCATCTCCGTGTCCTTCACTGTGATCACCCAACATCTGACACTGTTCACGCTCCTTCCGGACTCTGGCAGGCCTAGTGATAACCTTAAACACGAACAACACTAACGCACCCTGATGGTCATTCTACCTGTCACAGAGAATTGTAACTCCGGTCATTTACGTACTCACCAACTGTGTGTTCATTTACGAGATCAGATTGACATCCAGAAATATTCGCTGGGTGCTTCATATTTCTTGTCAGGCAGCATATTTAGAAGTTCTCAATGAACTGCTTGTTAAATACACATATCAAAAAAAGTTTTGCATCACCTCGGTTCCAAGAGTCCCGGAAACAGTAAAGAAAATTGGACTAGAAATCAACATAAACATCATTTTCGCCCTTTTTATTGCTCATGAAAAGCGCACACTGCGTGTTGTACCATCGTAAAGCGAGACCTTCAGAGGTGATGGTAAAGACTGCTGTACACTCCGGTACCTCTAATACCCAGTAGCAGGTCCTATTGCATTGATGCATGCTTGTGTTCGTCGTGGTATACTATCCACAAGTTCGTCAAGGCACTGTTGGTTCAGATTGTCCCACTCCTCAACGGTGATTCGGCGTAGATCCCTCAGAGTGGTTGTTCAGTCACGTCGTCCATAAACAGCCCTTTTCAATCTATCCCAGGTATGTTCGATAGGGTTCACATTTGGAGAACATGCTGGCCACTCTAGTCGAGGGATGCCGTTATCCTGAATTAAGTCATTCACAAGATGTGCACGATGGCGGTGCGAATTTCGTTTATGGCGGCGACTGCCTCACCAATATGCTGCCGATATGGTTGCACTACCGGTCGGAGGATGACATTCGTGTAATTTACAGTCGTTACGGCGCCTTCCATGACCGCCAGAGGCGTACGTCGGCCCCACATAATGCCACCCCAAAACATCAGGGAACCTTCACCTTGCTCCACTCGCTATACAGCGTGTCTAATGCTTTCATCCTGACCGAGCTACCTCCAAACACGTCCCCGACGATTGTCTGGTTGAAGGCATATGCGGCACTCATCGGTGAAGAGAACGTGATGCCAATACTGAGCGGTCCATTCGGCATGTTGCTGGACCCATCTGTACGCCGCTGCATGGTGTCTTGGTTGCAAAGACGGACCTCGCCAGGGACGACGGGAGTGAAGTTGCGCATCATGCAGTGTATTGCGCACAGTTTGTGTTGTGTGGCTGCACGAAAAGCATTATTCAACATGGTAGCGATGCTGTCAGGGTTCCTCTGAGCCATAATCCGTAAGTGGCGGTCAATCCACTGCAGCTGTAGCCCTTGGGTGGCCTGAGCGAGGCATGTCATCGACAGTTCCTGTCTCTCTGTCTCTCCTCCATATCCGAACAACATCGCTTTGGTTCAGTCCGAGACACCTGAGCACTTCCCTTGCTGAGAGCCCTTCCTGGCACAATGTAACGATGCGGACGCGATCGAACTGCGGTATTGACCGTCTAGACATGGTTGAACTACAGGCAACATGATCCGTATACCTCCATCTTGGTGGAATGACTGTAACAGATCGGCTATCGGACCCCCTCCGTCTAATAGGCGCCGCTCATGCATGGTTATTTACATGTTTGAGCGGGTTTAGCGTCATCTCTGAAAAGTCAAAGGGACGGTATCTGTGATACAATATTCACAGTCAACGTCTATCTTCAGGAGATCTGGGAACCGAAGGGATGCAAAACTTTTTTTGATGTGTGGAGATAAGTGTGACAAACTAATATAAGTTAAACTTATGTTGAATTAAGGTATATTTGTTAATGAAATAATGAGCAACCTTAAACAGCATTCAGGACGTGGCAACAACTACTAACACCGCTTCTTTTGACTTTTCAATGTTGTCGAACTGTTCCCCTGAAAATATCAACAACATATGTCTCTGTTAATAATTGATACAGAAATCTGTTACTTCGAACGTATCGTGGATACAGGACATCATGATGTATTGAAATGGTGCTGTAATCTACTTCTACTGTGTTAGTCAACAGATTTTGAATAACGAAGTCTGAAACTTTAGACCAAGTGTCATCCTACTGTTGGAGCTCCGGTGTATCGCAAGTGTTAAAAATATGTTAAAAACATCCGTGGTTGTGGATCCTGACAAAAAGTTGTTCAAGCCAATAAAGGACTTGCGGATGTGGTGCAGTTGTGGGTCTCATTTGTGTCAGCTGCAAAAACTACAAGCTTTCCACTAGATATTAAATTTATATGGCATTACACACACATCTCAATGTATTAGGCGGCACTACATGCCAATATTATGGTTAAGTAAATTTTCTGTTTTCATTTAATAATATTTGTATCAGGTTTAAAACGACAGATATTGTCATATATCTACTATACTGGTAAACTTAAGGTGTGATATTGTTAAAAATATGCTGCTTAATTTTATCGCTTTGTACCTCTTCGGGTATTCCGCTTTTGTTAAATACGATAGGTGGAGAAGGGACCTAATATCATACGTTTTCTCACGTTTGACTTTTTTGTGTATTTCCTTTCTTTAACTAAAAATCTGAACTGAACAGTTCATGGCATTAACTGATTCTTTATTGCGCACTAACAAGGATCTGCTTACTCTTCGTTATTGCCTAGATCAATTTTGCAATTATTTGTCATTGGTTAATTGTTTCATGGTGATTAAAAGTGGTATTCGCATAGAAGTGGCTGCATTTTCTCCAGTTAACACATGACTCAAATTTTCCTAATTACTCTAGCTGTTACCGTGTTCGCGATTTTAGGCTTTGCGTGCAAAATAATTAACACACTGCACCTCTTACTCTCTTGAGCGCTGCACGCGCGTGACTCTGCCTTCAGTTATCGTGTGTTCTCGTGGCAGCGCTTGGGGCCGGGTTCGGTCTCTTAACGACGTGAGCAGCACCCAAAGACCCAGAACGACATCGATGCATGATGGTGCAATTCAGCTACACTACTGGCCGTTAAAATTGCTACACCAAGAAGAAATGCAGATGATAAACGGATATTCATTGGACAAATATATTATACTAGAACTGACATGTGATTACAATTTCACGCAATTTGGGTGCATAGATCCTGAGAAATCAGAACCCAGAACAACCACCTGTGGCCGTAATAACGGCCTTGATACGCCTCAGCATTGAGTCAAACAGAGCTTGGATGGCATGTACAGGTGCAGTTGCCCATGCAGCTTCAAGAAGATACCACAGTTCATCGAGAGTAATGACTGGCGTATTGTGACGAGCCAGTTGCTCGGCCTCCATTGACCAGATGTTTTCAATTGGTGAGAGATCGGGAGAATGTGCTGGCCAGGGCAGCAGTCGAACATTTTCTGAATCGAGAAAGGCCCGTAGAGGACCTCCAACACGCGGTCGTGCATTATCCTGCTGAAATGTAGGGTTTCACAGGGATCGAATGAAGGGTAGAGCCACAGGTCGTAACACAACTTAAATGTAACGTCCACTGTTCAAAGTGCCGTCAATGCGAACAAGAGGTGGCCGAGATGTGTAACCAATGGCACCCCATACCACCACGCCGGGTGATACGCCAGTATGGCGATGACGAATACGTGCCTCCAATGTGCGTTCACCACGAAGTCGCCAAACACGGATGCGATCATCATGATGCTGTACACAGAACCTGGATTCATCCGAAAAAATGACGTTTTGCCATTCGTGCACCCAGGTTCGTTGTTGAGAACACCATCGAAGGCGCTCCTGTCTGTAATGGAGCATCAAGGGTAACCGCAGCCATGGTCTCCGAGCTGATTGATCATGCTGCTGCAAACGTCGTCGAACTGTTCGTACAGATGGTTGTTGTCCTGCAAACGTCCCTATCGGTTGACTCAGGGATCGAGACGTGGCTGCACGATCTGTTACAGCCATGCGGATGAGATGCCTGTCATCTCGACTGCTAGTGGTACGAGGCCGTTGGGATCCAGCACGGCGTTCCGTATTACCCTCCTGAACCCACCGATTCCATATTCTGCTAACAATCATTGGATCTCGACCAGCGCGAGCAGCAATGTCGCGATACGATAAACCGCAATCGCGATAGGCTACAATCCGACCTTTATTAAGTCGGAAACGTGCTGGTACGCATTTCTCCTCCTTACACGAAGCATCACAACAACAATTCACCAGGCAACGCCGGTGAACTGCTTGTTTGTGTATGAGAAATTGGCTGGAAACGTTCCTCATGTCACCACCGTCACCAACCTGTGTGAATGCTCTGAAAAGCTAATGATTTGCATATCACAGCATCTTCTTCCTGTCGGTTAAAATTTCGCGTCTGTAGCACGTCATCTTCGTGGTGTTGCAATTGTAATGGCCAGTAATGTAGTTCGATCCGACTGGAAATACCAGTAGCTCTGCACGGCTTAAGGGTTGGCACAATACGTAAGCTTCCACGTACCACTCGAACTTATTTTCAAGCATATCATCTGTCACAATATGAATTAACAAAGACGGAACTAGTTATGGAGTGGAGCTCTATTATACGTACACTCGGGAAACTTAAAAGTTGCTAATATTTCTCTGGTACCCTTGCCACATCCAAACTACCATTTAGACGCAGTTTTTTCATCATCAATAGATTGTAGGTCGACGTTCTGTGCCCCATAATTCAGAAATCAGTTGCGTTATAAAGTTACTATTTATTTGACAAGAATGAAATCTCAGCCAACAGTTAAAGTCCGCTTTCGTAGATATTATTACATCTTTAACTGAGACTTGTGCAATTCTGGTTTATTACCAAATACAAACTAGCTAACCTTTCGTCTAGATGTAGATTCCCCACGCTGTTGTTACCCTTCATTGCTTGAGTCACACTCATTCACAAACGAACTTTTTAATAGCTTCCTATCACAATCTCTTCAGATGTATTAGCAATTAAGTTCCTCGCCTTTCATCACCAGTCATCTACATTACTGTCACACTTCATTTCAGTTATTGCTCACTACCATTGCTCGACTCTGATACGTAATTGATAACGACTGAATCAAATTGAAGATACACACGATTTCGAATGGAAAACGTACATTGTCAAAACTACAATGTTCAAGGAATATCGGCATGAGTACCATGAGTGCTTGACTCAGTAGATATGCTACGCTTATAAACTTCGGCTTCAATGGAATAATTTCTGCATAAGATCTAAAAAGAATGAAGGAACGGTATACATGGGCTGTGCACTGAAATGAACTAGGAGGTAGAAAGGGCGCAGGAATGAAAAGAAGACGAGGTGGAGATAGGGTACTGCGAGAAGAGTTGGACAGGGTAATGAAGGACCTAAGTCGGAACAAGACCCTTAGACTGGATGACTTTTCCTCACAATTATTTAGGTCGTTGGGAGAATGAGCCACGATAAAAATATGCCGTCTGGAATTCGAACTCGTATTATACGCGTAAGAATGGAAATACTGGTAAAAACCGACCTCTGCGAAGATCATACTGAGTTTCTGAAAAATGTGGGAACACTAAGACTTATTTTAAAAAACAGACTTAAGAAATATTATTCTACATTTACAGCATCTGATGGTTTAGAGAAAGCTTTTCAGAACGTTGGCTGGAATAAGCTCTTTGGAATTCTGAAGGCACTAGGAATAAAATTAAGAAGAGTAAAAGTTGTCTACAGGTTTAACAAAAAACTACGCTGAAGGTAAAACAGTTAAAGAACACGAAACAGAAGCAAGGCTTGAGAAAGGAGAAAAGCAAAATTAGAGCCTCTGCCCGACGTTATTTAATCTGTATATTCGGCGAGCGGTAAAGAAAACCAAGGAGATGGGATCAAAGTTGCGCGAGAAAAAATAAAAAATTAAGGTTAATTCTTAACTTGAAACAACTGGTGAAAGGACGACAAGGTAAAGTACAGTGCATACAGATAACTCTGTATGCATTGTAAATGTTCATTGCATAGTTTTGACATCTGTGGAAATGCCATTTTCGACTTCGTTATGATGATTTGAAAATGGATCTCGGTCTGAAACTACTTATCGAGTGAATAAAAGTAAAGATTTGCAATTTGGACTGGTTTTTTTCTACTCATTAACGTAAGTTACCGATCCAAGCTACTCCAGCTTGCTGGAAGTTCGTAGACGAGGCAAAAGTGTGAGTTTGAATTTTGAAGTGCCTCTGGGCTGTGCCAGTCTGACTTCATAATGGCCTTGGAGTTCAAGAAAATGGAGACTGGAGATGTCTTGGGTGTGTTTTATGCAAATGACTGTGTTTGTGTGTGTTATTACTGCCTAAAATGGCGCGTAAGTGTTAATTTTGGACTTTTATGAGAAGTTTCAGGTGGTTCTTGGCCTAAATGTTATGAGGCTGTGGGGTGATGTCTGTGTTTTTTCGTAGAATTTGACGGATCCGTTCTTCATAAGCATGTAATAGGGAAGCTAGTCCATAGGTCTCGTAAGTGGGTGATTGGGACGTATCTGGCAGAACCTGAAGATAATCAGGAAAATTTTGTTCTGGAGACCAACGTTGTAGGCTTAGGAGGATTGTGTGTGGTAAGTAATTGGCAACCAATGCAGTACAATCGCAATAAAGTCATGAGCTGTTCAGTTGACTCTTTTATTAGAACATGTTACTTGTTTCGGGATTACACCCATCTTTAGACATCGCAAACTTCAACTCCTTCCTAACCAATCAGGCGTACAGCCTTGACAACTCAAAGAAAGTGTAGAACAACATATGACTGCGACACAGGCAGTCTTGAAGCAGAACTCTGCTTGGTTAGGAAGGAGTTGTAGTTTATGATATCTGAAGATGGGTGTAATCCCGAAACGCGTAACATGTTCTAATAAAAGAGTCAATTGAACATCTCATGACTTTATTGCGATTGTACAGCATTGGTTGCCAATTATTAATATAAAAATGATCGCAGGCCTCAGACGGGATTTTATGTCGTGTATATAATTGTGTCTGGTGCCACATACCATACTTCCGAGCCATACAGGATGACCGGAAGAATGACCTGTCAGTAGAGGATGAGTTTGCACTGCATATACAATCCTACACCCTCCAAGAGAGGATACAACCGGTACATGAGAGCGCCAACTTCATTTGTTGTTTTAGTTATGTCCTTGAGTTATGCGAGGTGCCTGTCAGTTTCGACGCCCATTTACGTGATTAAGTCACGCCAGGGTAGGTCTCGTTCGTCAGTCGTGAGTTGTCTGTCGGTAAGACTGAGTTTTGTTGTAAAACGAAAGGCATGGCATTTTGAAGAATTAATTTTTACTTTTCAAACATTACAACATTGTGTGATTCTGTTTAAATGTTCCTGTACTTCGCGGTGTGTGAATGATAGGTTTCGGCTGTTCTTGCACATGGCAGTGTCATCCGCGTATGGAGCTATTTCACCACTGTCTTCCTCTGGTATGTCGGTGAGTGAAGGAACAGATTTCTATGTAATTTGGACAAACAAATGCATCTGGTGAACAGTCCGAAAAAAGTAGGGGCAAAGTAGAGAATGGAAGCTATGGAATGTGGTGTGGAACAATTATAACAAGCATATTATCTAAAGTTGAGAAAGATACTGTCTGCTGAAATTTTAGTAAGGGTGAATAATGAAACTCTGTTTGGTCTTGAGTGGTATTTATTAATGGCCAAAAGTAGTGTTACTTCTCTATCTTCCTTTATGGGGGACGTAATTTTTTCAGTCTCCAAGTCATTTCATGACCAGTTTCTCTAGCAGTAATAGCCATACAAGATTGACCAACATATGATTTGCCACCCACAGTGCAGGAAATCCTATAAACTGCACTCTGTTATAAATCTGGAATCTTATATTTACTGTTGAACAGAATGTGGGCAACAGTATTCATAGTATAAAAACCTGGTGTATATTTTCTGGATTTTAGTTTTCAGGTAAGTGCTGTGAATTTCTACCTACATATTGAGTGGTGCTCCATTTGTTGTCAGTGAAGACCAGTGCTGTTTGAAGAGGATACAGAAGTGCTATTACCTTCTTTATCTGCTTTCCACTTAGTATGTTATCAATTAGAGTAGGACTGCTGTATGCAATTTCTTTAATTATTTTCCATTATTTTTCGAACTCTGGTTTGATTTGTGTTATAGTTAGTAGGTTTTGCTCCATGGAATGAAAGGCTGCATGTTTTGTGTGTGTAGAAATTTCTTTCCTGTGTGTCTTTAACAAATGTTGTTGTTTACTAACGTCCACAGTAAGGTCTAGAAAGTTGTCTCGGAACTCCATTGTAAACGGGATTTCACTGCGATGTGAATTCAAATTTTGAAACAGAAAGATATTTAATTGTCTAGTAGTACCTGTCCAAAGCACAGTACTTCATCCACATACCTATTCCAGCATTTCACTTTAGAACTTAAGGGCACTTCGTCTAAAAGTTTTTGTTGAAAATCATCCGCAACATTTCAGCTGATACTGGTCTCAGTGGGCACCTCATTGCTAAACGATCTGACTGACTGTACAGAAGCTTTTTAAATTTCAAATAATTTTGCCTTAAGCATGTCTCAGTTGCTAATTGTATATCCACTGTCTCCACTGGATTTTATAGAGCAATTCCGTTAAAATTTCCGCATGCAGTCCAACAGGAATATTTAAAAATAGGTTGCTGACACCAAACGAGATTAGCACAGCACTAGGTGGAATGGGTACATCTTTTAATTTTTTCACTAATAAAGGGGGAATTAAGTGTACCAAAATTTGGTAGAAATTTATTCCCTGTTTTAATTCGTGAATCTAGTTCTTCGGTTAATTTATGGCGAGGAGCTGGAGCTGAAGACACTACAGGTCTTATTGCAATACCTTCTTTGTGAAGCTTAGGTAGCTCATACAATCTGGTTGTTATTGGATTCATGTCTGTGAGATATTTGGAATCACTATCAGAAAAAATTAGCTGGTTTTAATACGGTTCTTCAGTTCCAAATCATTCCTAACAACTTCACAATGAAATATAATATGGACTGAAGAACTTGTTAAAACTCGCAAATTCATATTATAATTTAGAACAAAGTGGAATTTTTAGGATTTCCAGCAATATGTGTGGAAAATTACGTGTATTCAGTAAGGTAGGGCTGCAACTACTAGCCTAGCTGAGCATGTTGGGCTTTGGAGACTGGAGAAGAAAGATAACACTTGTACTGAATGTGCTCTGAATGGATGTCATTCTTATGATAATATGTGTGATGTCTTCCTTAGATGATGTAGAGGTAGAAAACTAGCATTACTCACCTGGTCATTAATAACCAAACACAGTTTCATTATTCACCCTTACTAATATAGCAGCAGACATTTAATATTTTTCTCACCATTAGATAATATGCTTGTTCCCACGCACATGTTCCCTACACTATTGTCTCCCTTCTGTCCCTCTTTCTTCGTTCTGTTCATCACATTCACCAGTTTGACCATATAACACATTAATCTGAACGGTAACTCACTTTTACAATGTTTTTGGATTATGTATTCGTATACTGTTAATCTTCGAGTATACTGTGATATAAGATTTATATGTCAGAGTTTCTGCTAGTATTACATCATAGATGGATTTTTATATCGATATGTAGTCGTGAAATGCCAAGTATATTTGAAAAATAATTTTTTATGGCGATAAACTCTCGGTAGAATTGTGTGACGTTTTGTATTAGATATCTCCCGATGCCTAGGAAGCCGAAAACTTCGTCATAAGGGACTATTAAACAAAAATATTGAGGAACATCAATATTATGTATTCAAGTTCTTAGTAAGTCTGTGTTTCTGCAAGTACCGACGGATATTCCGTAAATAAATGGAACTTTTTATCATAGAACGTAACTTTACTGCTTAGGAAGTAATTTTTGAAGGTATTTGTCTGGAGTTCAGCCTCGAACAGAAACAGAGACACAAGATAGTTCAACAAGACGAGAAAACAAGTGTATGTTTTTGTCTGCAGTCGCAGTTTATTTACTTTGTCTGCTGCCCACCGATTTCGGTATACAGTTCCATCCTCAGGCATTCAAAAAAATGGTTCAAATGGCTCTGAACACTATGCAACTTAACTTCTGAGGTCATCAGTCGCCTAGAACTTAGAACCACTTAAACCTAACTAACCTAAGGACGTCACACACATCCATGACCGAGGCAGGATTCGAACCTGCGACCGTAGCGGTCGCTCGGCTCCAGACTGTAGCGCCTAGAACCGCACGGCCACTCCGGCCGGCCCCTCAGGCATTCCCCAGGTATGCAGTAGTCATGCTCGCTTCCGAAGTAGGCCTGTCAAATACTATTTACCCAAATACTTTCCAATGGAGTACGACGATAATGTGCAAGGTGTTTGCCTGAGACTTTTACTGTGTACAGAAGGCGGTAGCTAGTAGACAAAATAATTAAATTGCGGCTATAGACAAAAGCACATACTTTTTCTGTATTGTACTGGTCGCTGTACCATCGACCGGAGGTCGAGACTATGTAAGAAGAGAACAGAAGCTTCTGAAATGTGATACTGTAGAGCGATGCTGAACATTACGTGCGTAGCTGATTAATTAATGACAAGGTGGTGAATCGAATTGGTGGAAAAATAGATCTGTGGCAGAACTTGAGTGAAAGAAGGGCTCTATTGATTGGACATGTCCTCAGGTACCAATGAATTGAGGGTTTAGTGATGGAGATGTGTGAAGGGTTTAAAAATTGTAGAGGAAGACCGATCCATGAGTACAGTAAGCATGTTCAAATATTAGCGTATATTGAAGCTGTTATGCAGAGAGGAAAAGGTTTCCACGGGATAGCCTAGCTGGGTCAAACCAATCTTAAGACTGAGGACCGCAGTAGCACCAAAGTATTCACTTACAGTATCGGATCAAAAGCATCCAGATACCCCTATGTAGCGTGGCATTGAGCACTAGATGACAGAAAATTGGGAATGGCCAGTATAAATGAAGGTGGAGGGAACATCGTCAGTAGAGAAACAGTAACAGCAGATTGAGTCGCTCAGGAGGGATCAATGGCTTCAAATGTGGCTTAGTTATTAGACGCCGTCTTAGTGACAAATCCACAGGGAACATCTGTATCCGTCGGAATCTGTCCAAGGCGAATGTTCGTAAAGTGATGCTATGCGGAAAGCAAAAGAATAGCCACGACCAAATGAAGACCAGGAAGAACTCATGTACCGACGAACATACTTTACAACACTGTTGACTACGTTTATTGGAAGAAGAGTCTGGACAATGACATTGCATAGTGTCATAAAGCAGCTTTGAGGTAATAGTCTTTGAACATAAGATCCCTAAAATGGGCGAGCATGCCCAGGCATGAGTTGGAAGGTCGACTTACCTCCAGGTTCCACGTCGATCATCACAACTTACTTGGGTTTAGGTCCTTAAGGAAGAATGCTCTGCCATTTCTCCACAGACAATCAGACACCTCATTACAAGTGATCCCAGCATAGTTCAAGCCGCTGTAAAGGGGAATGGTGGACACATCTCTTATTAATGTCCACTGATAGATGTCCGGATACTTTTGATGAGATAACGTATGAAAAACTCTGACGAACTTAAAATTGTGATATCTTTAGTAATCTGCTTTTTGTTTACGTTTTCTTGTAAATTCTTTCACTATTTTGGTCGGGAATTTCTAAATTTCAGAAACGACGCACGTAGTCAGTGATGTGGGTTAGTGTCAGATATTAGGTGTTATGCCATCGAGGGAATAATAATGCGACCACATCTCAAAAAGGTCTGCCGTTGCTGCAGCCAGTGGAAGCGTGACATGATTGAGTATTGCAAACAGAAGGTCTCACGAAGGTGATGAGTATGCGAGACTAGCGCCACATCGGTTTCGCTCTCTGCTCATCAATGCGGGCGTCGTTTTGAGTAGTGTCGCCAACATGTCCACGGGACTGCATGTTAATGGATCGCAGATTCCCCACAGGAACTTCCAGTTTGGCTAGCAGAGGTATAGCGAACGTGTTTTGAATTGACGAGAATCACTCAGCATACACGTTACTGTGTGTGTGTGTGTGTGTGTGTGTGTGTGTGTGTGTCTAACATGCAGTCCTCCACGGTTTCTTCGTGTGTCAGTAACCTCTCACGTCCTTGAGGCTTCTGAAATACTTCTTCGGCACAATATTTCATGCTGTGCTCTTCATTAGAATAACGCCAGCCAGTTCCTTTCTGGCTCATAAATGACATACTTAACGGCATTGCAAATCATTTTAACTAGAATATAATGCTACGAAACATATACATCCGAATTCACTTATTTCATACTTGTTCCGTACTTCAAACGTTGTTTTTGTGTGAAAGAGCGTTTTTTATGTTCTGATTATGTCATGTCACGTGTTGAAAACATTGACTATGTTTCATCGTAGTCGACTGCTATTTGTTTGACTCTTAATTTCGTATTTTTCTCTTTGTTTTTCGAAATCTATGTTACTAAAGATGACCACAGAAAGACTTGACACAATTTTTACGAAATGCATTTACAAAGTACAACGAAAAGTGTGCCGCATTGGACTAAATGTAAAAGATAGGGCAGTGTGACCTTCGTATACTTTCAAGCTTTCGTCTCTAGCCAGCCTTGTAATAGAAATTTAATATATTTCCCGATTCCATTTTTAAGTGATGGCATTAATTTTTTATGTACTGCTGTCTTTCTCTACAATTACCAAAATAACTCTGGCAAATTAAATTTCTTATTTTCAAATGTGAAAACATGTAGCAATGCACATCTTGGCCATACACCTAGAAACTTCTGAAGCTTACTTTTATTTTCATTATTGCTCCCTCGATGTACAGATTGAACAGTATGGGCTAAAGATTACATCTCTCTCTTGCACCCTTTTAGTACAAGCACTTCGTTCTTAGTCGACCACTCTTATTATTCCCTCTTGACTCTTGTACACATTGTAGATTACCGGTCTGTCTCTACAGCCTACCCCTATTTTTCTCAGAATTTCAAACATCTTGCTCCAGTTTACAATGTCGAAGGTTTTTTCCATGACGACAAATCCTATGAACGTGTCTTGATTTTTCTTTAGTCTTGCTCCCCTTATTAACTGCGACGTCAGAATTGCCTCTCTTGTGGCTTTACCTTTCCTAAGGCCAAACTGATCGTCATCTAGCATATGCTGAATTTTCTTTTCCATTCTTCGTTAAGTTATTCTTGTCAGCAACTTTGGTGCATGAGCTGTTAAGCTGATTGTGCGATAATTCTCGCACTCGTCAGCTCTTTCAGTCTTTGGAATTGTGTGGATGATATTTTTCCGAAAGTCAGATGATATGTCGCCAGACTCCTACTGTCTGCATATCAACGTGAATAGTCGTTTTGTTGCTACTTCCCCCAGTGATTTTACAAATTCTCGTGGAATGTTATCTATCTCTACTGCCTTATTTGACTTAAGCTCTCCAAACCTCTTTCAAATTCTGATACTAATACTGGATCCCCTCTCTTCTAAATGGACAGCGGTTTCTTCTTCTATCACATCAGACAAATATTCGTATTCATAGAGGCTTCTTTCCACCATTCGCTCTCTCCTCTGCATTTAACAGTGGAATTCCCGTTGCACTGTTAATGTTACCACCCTTGCTTTTAATGTCATTGTAGGTTGATTTAACTTTCCTGTATGCTGAGTCTGTCCTTCCGACAATCATTTACTTTTCGATTTCTTCACATTTTTCATACAGTCATTTCGTCTTACCTTGCCTGCACTCCCTATTTATTTCATTCCTCTTCGACTTGTATTTCTGTATTCCTCAGTTTCCGCAACATTTTTGTACTTCCTCATTTCATCGATCAACTGAAATATTTCTTCCGTTATCCATCGTGTCTTCGAAGCTACATTCCTTGTTTCCATGTATTTCTTTCCAACATCTGCTATGGCCCATTTTAGAGATGTCAATCCCCCTTCCTTATTGCCGTATCTATAGCCTTAGAGAACTTAAAGCGTAGCTCATGATTACCTAGTACTTCTGTTTCCCTCTTCTTTGCATATTGATTCTTCCTTACTAATGTCTTAAACTTCAGCCTACTCTTCATACTACTCTATTGTGATCTGAGTCTATGGCTGCTCCTGAATACGCCTTGCAATCCAATATCTGATTTCGGAATATCTGTCTGACCATGTTATAATCCAACTGCAGTCTTCCCCTATCACTCTGCCTTTTACAAGTAAACTAAAGGTGTGTGAATTCCTAACGGACCATATTGCTAAGGTAATCGGTCCATATACTTATACATGACTTAAACTAACTCACGCTAAGGACAAAACGTACATTCTACATAGTACTTTTTTCTAGGCGTTATTTGGATCTGGTTTCATTGCATTTCTACATTGTATTCATCAGTTATATATTTGATTTCATCGGCTGCTAACGATTACCCACTTTGATTTTTAATGGTCATTAATTTCACAACGTTTAGTTGCCCATGCCGATTGTTTACAAATTTTATTCTTCTAGTTCGGGAACTTTTTGAAAACATCCTTGACGATTCTGAGTGCTCCATTGTAGTTTTGTACTTTAAACATTAGGCACACTGGATAAAAATATTAATCACCTGCAGGAGACTTCAGGTCAAATGGGCCCTCACACGCTCAGTATTCATTGCTTAAGACTGAATAATGCACAGTAACATTGATCACCTCAGAGCGGTGGTCACGGTTTACGCAACAGGGTAAGGAGACTACAGCTTTAAAAGATTTTACCTTCGCTCAATATAGTGTAACGTGTAAGGGTAGTATTACAAAATAGTCGGCAGTTCCTGCTCTGAGCAAATTTCCGCAAAGAACTGAAAAATGTAAGTAACAAAAGATCAGGGAGTGCCCTGGAGGATGTATATTAAAGCATTTTGCAGTACTTTAAGAAATTAAATTAATGACTGTAACGGGAACAATAGATACTTAGTTGCCCATAAGAGCACAGGAAACTGTTGACCGTACTATCAAGAAAATAAACATAAATGCTTATTTTTCTTGTAACAGTTTTCAGTTTTCAAAATTGCAAATAAGATAGGATCCGCTGTCCAGTGAACATTTCTGTTTCTTTCCCTTGTAACAGTTGTCACACAACAGACATAAAATCGTGTAAGGTCTCAATTTAGAACCGGGAAATAATTGTTTTATTTCGTGCGCAAGAGCTGTTACACCAGAGAAACATATAGAAAACAGCACGTGTACACGATAAGTTGCGTAGTCCACTTGTTTAATTCGTTCATTAGTTGTTATTGAGCTTTTCAGAATTACACTCCTGGAAATGGAAAAAAGAACACATTGATACCGGTGTGTCAGACCCACCATACTTGCTCCGGACACTACGAGAGGGCTGTACAAGCAATGATCACACGCACGGCACAGCGGACACAACAGGAACCGCGGTGTTGGCCGTCGAATGGCGCTAGCTGCGCAGCATTTGTGCACCGCCGCCGTCAGTGTCAGCCAGTTTGCCGTGGCATACGGAGCTCCATCGCAGTCTTTAACACTGGTAGCATGCCGCGACAGCGTGGACGTGAACCGTATGAGCAGTTGACGGACTTTGAGCGAGGGCGTATAGTGGGCATGCGGGAGGCCGGGTGGACGTACCGCCGAATTGCTCAACACGTGGGGTGTGAGGTCTCCACAGTACATCGATGTTGTCGCCAGTGGTCGGCGGAAGGTGCACGTGCCCGTCGACCTGGGACCGGACCGCAGCGACGCACGGATGCACGCCAAGACCGTAGGATCCTACGCAGTGCCATAGGGGACCGCACCGCCACTTCCCAGCAAATTAGGGACACTGTTCCTCCTGGGGTATCGGCGAGGACCATTCGCAACCGTCTCCATGAAGCTGGGCTACGGTCCCTCACACCGTTAGGCCGTCTTCCGCTCACGCCCCAACATCGTGCAGCCCGCCTCCAGTGGTGTCGCGACAGGCGTGAATGGAGGGACGAATGGAGACGTGTCGTCTTCAGCGATGAGAGTCGCTTCTGCCTTGATGCCTGTGATGGTCGTATGCGTGTTTGGCGCCGTGCAGGTGAGCGCCACAATCAGGACTGCATACGACCGAGGCACACAGGGCCAACACCCGGCATCATGGTGTGGGGAGCGATCTCCTACACTGGCCGTACACCACTGGTGATCGTCGAGGGGACACTGGATAGTGCACGGTACATCCAAACCGTCATCGAACCCATCGTTCTACCATTCCTAGACCGGCAAGGGAACTTGCTGTTCCAACAGGACAATGCACGTCCGCATGTATCCCGTGCCACCCAACGTGCTCTAGAAGGTGTAAGTCAATTACCCTGGCCAGCAAGATCTCCGGATCTGTCCCCCATTGAGCATGTTTGGGACTGGATGAAGCGTCGTCTCACGCGGTCTGTACGTCCAGCACGAACGCTGGTCCAACTGAGGCGCCAGGTGGAAATGGCATGGCAAGCCGTTCCACAGGACTACATCCAGCATCTCTACGATCGTCTCCATGGGAGAATAGCAGCCTGCATTGCTGCGAAAGGTGGATATACACTGTACTAGTGCCGACATTGTGCATGCTCTGTTGCCTGTGTCTATGTGCCTGTGGTTCTGTCAGTGTGATCATGTGATGTATCTGACCCCAGGAATGTGTCAGTAAAGTTTCCCCTTCCTGGGACAATGAATTCGCGGTGTTCTTATTTCAATTTCCAGGAGTGTATTTCGTGCGTTCTACTTAAGTTCAGCTTGTGTTTTCAAATGCTAGCAACTCAGTCGCAGTATATACGAGGTCCACTTCCTCGAGTGCCGATATGTTCTTTCAGATGGCAGAGTTCCGGGCATACATCTTGTGCAATAATATTGTACCTTTGTTGGCCTAGCACTTTCGCGCACTACATTGAGAGAATATTATCGTACAATAAATAATGAACGTATGAGAACTCCTTAACATAAAATAAAACCACCTTTAGTCTTGATAATAGCCTCAGTTCAGTGAGAAAGAGAGTACATAAATTTCTTTATGCATACCATATCCGTTTGAAGCCCCTTACTGATGACTGGATCCCTCAGAGGTAACAAATTATGAGAATGCTGACTGCTACGTTCACACACTATTTCAAATAGTAACACTTACGTGTTACAAATCAACAGTTTTCCAATGAAACCTGAATTAAATATTGACAGTTTCAATTTTGCTACAAATAGTTTTTACATTTAAGCAACAGACATGACGACAACTATGTAGAACAAAAATGTTCTTTAAGTTATCCGGTCCTTTATATACATCTTCACTAGGTTTCTAGACAGTTCCCCGCTTCCAATTTTTAGTTGAATGTAGTAAGACACTGGCCGCATATGTGAGGAAAGCGATCGTTATGAGGTAACGCCCGACATTTGTGCAACTAACCTAACCTTAAGTGGCGAAAGGTACTGGGAAAACTGCCCTATTCATGATTGCGGGAGCCTTCGGTAGTGTTACAACTCTAAGTCATAACTCGGCCAATTTTGGCGAATAATTTATAAGTTACACAGGTTGCTTCATCGATAGTGAGCGTGCCAAATATCTCACGAAATAAGCATCAAACGAAAAAACTACAAGGAACGAAACTCGTCTAGCTTGAAGGGAGAAAACAGATGACGCTACGGTAGGCCCGCTAGATGGCGCTGCCATAGGTCAAACGGATATCAACTGCGTTGTTTAAAAATAGGAACCATCATTTTTTATTACATATTCGTGTAGTGCGTAAAGAAATATGAATGTTTTAGTTGGACAACTTTCTTCGCTTTGTGGTAGATGGCGCTGTACTAGTCATAAACATATAAGTACGTGGTATCACGTAACATTCTGCTAGTGCGGACTGTATTTGCTTCGTGATACATTACCTGTGTTAAAATGGACCGTTTACCAACTGCGGGAAAAGTCGATATCGTGTTGATGTATGGCTATTGTGATCAAAATGCCCAACGGGCGTGTGCAATGTATGCTGCTCGGTATCCTGGACGACATCATTCAAGTGTCCGGACCGTTCGCAGGATAGTTACGTTATTTAAGGAAAGAGGAAGTGTTCAGCCACATGTGAAACGTCAATCACGGCCTGCAACAAATGATGATGGTCAAGTAGGTGGTTTAGCTGCTGTCGCGGCTAATGCGAACATTAGTAGCAGACAAATTGCGCGAGAATCGGGAATCTCAAAGACGTCGGCGTTGAGAAAGCTACATCAACATCGATTGCACCCGTACCATATCTCTATGCACCAGGAATTGCATGGCGACGACTCTGAACGTCGTGTACGGTTCTGCCACTGGGCACAAGAGAAATTACGGGACGATGACAGAATTTTTTCAAGCGATCTATTTTGCGACGAAGCGTCATTCACCAGCAGCGGTATCGTAAACCGGCATAATATGCACTATTAGGCAACGGAAAATCCACGATGGCTGCGACAAGTGAAACATCAGTGACCTTGGCGGGTTAATGTATGGTGCGGCATTATGAGAGGAGGGAAAATTGGCCCCCATTTTCTCGATGACAATCTAAATGGTGCAATGTATGCTGATTTCACACGTAATGTTCTACCGATGTTAGTACAACATGTTTCACTGCATAACAGAATGGCGATGTACTTCCAACATGATGGATGTCCGATACATAGCTCACGTGCGGTTGAAGCGGTACTGAATAGCTTATGTCATGACAGGTGGATTGGTCTTTGATGTACCATACCATGGCCCACACGTTCACCGGATCTGACATCCCCGGATTTCTTTCTGTGTGGAAAGTTGAAGGATATTTGCTATCGTGATCCACCGACAACGCCTGACAACATGCGTCAGCGTACTGTCAATGCATGTTTGAACATTACGGAAGGCGAACTATTCCCTGTTGAGAGGAATGTCGTTACACGTGTAAGTAGGCTGTTTATGTTTTCTTTATGTAAGTAGGCTGCTTAGGTTTTTTTATTGGTAACGCTCAATATGAAAATCACTGGCTGTGCTGTGTGCAGTCTGTGGCTAGTTTGCATTGTTGTCTGCCATTGTAGTGTTAGGCAGCTGGCTGTGAACAGCGCGTAGCGTTGCGCAGTTGGAGGTGAGCCGCCAGCAGTGGTGGATGTGGGGAGAGAGATGGCGGAGGTTTGCAGTTTGTCATGAACTGATATATATATATATTATGATTTGTGATGATATTAAGGTAAATACATTGTTTGCTCTCTATTAATATCTTTCATTTGCTAACTACCTCTATCAGTAGTTAGTGCCTTCAGTAGTTTGAATCTTTTATTTAGCTGGCAGTAGTGGCGCTCGCTGTATTGCAGTAGCTTGAGCAGCGAAGATTTTTGTGAGGTAAGTGATTTGTGAAAGGTATAGTTTAATGTTAGTCAGGGCCATTCTTTTGCAGGGATCTTTGATAGTCAGATTGCGTTGCGCTAAAAATATTTTGTGTCAGTTTAAGGACAGTCGTGTATAAATAGTTCAAAGGCGACGTTTCATATGTCGACCCTTAGCCTAGGATACCTCACTGGAATCTTCTGATTTTTTTTCTTGTAGTTTGTGTATTTAGTGTAGATTTTGTTTATTGCTAGCGCGTAATTGTAGAGAGAATTTCCTTTGTAGTTGCAGTCTTTCATTGTTGTATAGTAAAACAGTTGTGGCATGCATGTAGATTTGCAGCAAGTATTTCGCAGCTGCGCTTGCAATTAACTAGATATTATTTTCAGTGCTATGTTAATGTGTTCTCTTATTTTTGATCTTCAAATTGTGTTTTTCTGTGTTGTCGTGTGAAATACTGTGACAATAATGGCGTGTGAAAAACGTAATACTAGGCTCCAAAGTAAACTGAGAAATGACAGTGAAGACGAAGGCAGTGTGTTAGCGCCGCAGAGTAATGAATTAACTGATGTTCAAAGTAGTAATTTGGTAATTGTGAATAGGGAAATGGAGCGGGCTGCAAACAATGGTGTAGACAGTGAAACAGGTAGTGAACAGGGAAGCATTATCGATCGATCGGTCGGCAACAGCTCGTCTCAGGAATCCGAAATGACAGGACACAATTTCGCAAATACTGTAGATTCAGGTTTTGGGTTATCACCGTTTTCTCAAATAAGTCAAGACGCATTTTCTGCTTGTCAAAATGTGAATGTTGCCGGTGCAAATGCACTGCCGAAAAGCGTAGAGAAACAGATTCCAGACACTAATACATTATTATTGCAATTAATGCAACAAATGGAACAAAATCAGAGACAAACACAGCAAAAGCTTGAAAAGTTAGACATAATGGAACAACACCAGAGACAAACACAGCAACAGTTAGACACAATGGAACAACACCAGAGACAAACACAGCAACAGTTAGACACAGTGGAACAAAATCTCAAAAAGTTAGACTCATTGGAACAAACTCTCGAACAAACACGTGAGGATTTAACTGCTGAGTTACATAACATTGAATCGAAATGTCAAAAAGTCTATAATGATGTAAAAACTCAAATTTGTGAGCATTTTCAACCTATTTTTTCGCGGCATGAAAATGCATTACAGAATCACGAAGCAGCCATAAAAGAACTGCAAATTATTGTTCATGAAAATCATGAGACCTTGCAAGCTAAATTTGACTCAGTTGCATCTACCGATTCGGTTACGCAACTCGCAAAAACTCAGGAAAACTTTAAGGACACAGTAGATACTCTGAAACTTGGTTCAGAAAAACACACTGAAGAAATAAGTACACTATCGGAGAAAGTAGCCGAACTTTCGGATCAGGTCACTAACTTATCTACAAAGGTACATGATGATCTGAATGACACAAGACCCGTAGCCTTCACTGACACAGAAGAGTATGAACAAATAAGAAAATTCAAACAAAATCAGAATCAAATTAATACACAACACCAAAGAGAAATCCGGGAAGTACAAGATCAGCTGACACAGGTAATACAAGAATTACGTATTTCAGAGGACACTCGCGCTCCAACACGGGAAGAGGGACTTAGAAACACGGAAAAGCCGCAAAATAATAACACAGGGCATTTCGGAAGTTATGAAAGAAATTGGCAATGTGCACCGAATTTTGAGATGGAACGGCCGACACGACCTAACAATGACCGATATGCGACTCGCCGACATGATGATTTTGACTATAAGCTGTTCATTACTACACGTAAATTCAAAACATTTAAGAATTCTGGCAACGACATTCATCCACAAGCATGGCTCCATCAATTCTCTCATTGTTTTCCTCCCAACTGGTCGTTAGAACACAGATTAGAATTTATGTGTGGCTACTTGGAGAATGAACCAGCTGTAAGAATGCGATCGGTAATTCACGATTGCCACAGTGAAGGAGAGTTTTACCATGCCTTCCTCTCAGCATATTGGTCTCAAGCTACACAAGACCGTGTAAAACATAACATCATAATGATGAAACACTTCGAACAATCTGAATTTTCCAGTCTTGTGAAATATTTTGAAGACATGTTGTACAAGAATCAATACCTGTCAAACCCATACAGCCCCTCAGAACTCATCCGCATTTGCTTAATCAAACTGCCTGAACATTTACGACATATTATTTTAGCAGGACGTTGCAAAGACGACATTGAAGCTTTTCAGGGACTGTTACAAGAATTAGAAATTGACACTGACAATTGCGGAACGCGAAACCAGGAACACAACAATTACAGGTCACATCCGTCGCAAATCCGCGATGAAAGAAGTAATAACTGGACACGACAAGGCTATTCTCACAACACAAATCGTGACCAAAATAGACACCACCCGTATGACAACCGTTGGCAGAGTAGTAATAACTACAGGGAAAGATCACCTCTCCGTGGTAATGACTATCACAGAGACAATCAGAGAAACAGACAATATGGGAACCAAAATAAATATTATCAGGGGAGACAGAATAACTTTAGACGCAACGGTCCAGCGCGCAGTTTCGATTCAGGGAGAAATTCTCCACCACATGACCGACAAACAAGAAACTATGTAAACTACCGACAAAACGACAGACGTGAATTTCATCAGAACTGGCGGGATTCTAACAGAGCTGGGCCCTCTCGGCAAGGCGAATTTGTAGACGTTAGGTCTCCTAATCCCAATAACAACGCGCGCCAACAAAGAGACAGACAATGACTCGCGCCGCAGGCACCCACGTGCGCCGGCTGGCTCCGAGAAAAATAACATTATATCTGGTACTGCTAATGAGATTTTAATGCAACATTTTGGTTTACTTGAAAATACATTCTGGATTTAAAGTACTTTCTGTGAGATACCAGATGAGACAATAGTTAGTTTATGTGACAGCTACACGATGTTATCACGACGCTACTAATGAGTGACAATTTACAATGTTGCTTTTGCGGTGTATCTGTTTTATATCTGCACAGTTTTCTGAATTCTTCTGGAAATCAAAACATGTTTTATTAGTAACTTTTGTGGTATAGCTACAAGGAGACAGCCTTTTTCATAGCACAACAATACGTTACTGTACAGTACTTTCTTCATCACGCCAATAAGCATAATAACTACGATATCTATACGCAAAGCATTTCACTTTTGTTTATCATGAGGTAAGTACATTGGCTTCTGCAGAACTTAGCTTTCGGAGGAAAATAACTACGACACTTCCACAGAGATTATCTTACAACAAGATGCACATTTAGCGCTACAGGACACGCATTTCAGTGATTAATTTTGTACTTAAAACATTTATTTCTAAAGATTTTTTAATTACAAAGAAAGTTTTCCGTGATACATTTCATTCCATTGCTGTAATTTGTAACACCTGAGGGCATAATTACATTTATCCTCAGGGGGGTACACGCTTACTTTGTGTACCATGTGTGTGGCAACCACAAGGAACCCTAGCTAATATGGTATTTGCTTATACAACTTTACTCATCGGTACCATATTTCTCCAACACATAATTACACAGCTATCTGATCATTTAACTGAGACAGACAAACGTTTTTACTATATCAGTGACAGATGTTTACGTAATTACACAGCTGGATAACTTCACACTTATGAAACTGTATTTTGTCTGTACTTTGTGAAACTGTTCATATTTTTTTGGAACCATTGTGATACTATGAGAGCTTTGAATGATGTATTTGGTATGGATTCATGATTTTTAAAGTACGTTTGAGGTAGATGACATTATTTAAATGAGCAGAGAATTCTTTTTAGGCTTAGAAATTATTGGAGGAAGTTACGACGATTTTGAGATTTGACTGAAGTTTTATGATATTATTACGACGATGATGTGTATTATGTTGTTGAGGAATGTTTATTATGCTACGTATTTCTCATGATGAAATATTGAAGAAGTGTCGACGAATATGTTTATGTATAATGAGGTAAGGAATAATGAGTAGTGTTTAGGGACTCTGATTTATGAAAAGGATGTTGGAAACCAAGAAACGTACTTTAAGAGTTATGAAATGTGTGTGTATATTCGTGAATGTATTACAATGCAGACGAAAATTTTTTTTGGACACTGTTATATCAATAGCATTTTGTTTCTACAGATTTGTAACGCAAATTCTTGACCTGTGAAATATTTTTATATGCGACTGTCTCTGTAGCGGAAACTGCTGTCGTAAATATTTCCGTAAGAAAGTTAACGGACCACCTACACATAATGCGTCGTGGGCACCCAGCTGTGTCAGACGCCTGGAGAAAAAGCCATTAGCGCGTGCCTTTCAGAGCACAGGAAAACACCTGGAGAACAAGCCATTAGGGTGTGCCTTTCATCGCTAATGCGACACCCTCGTTACTTGAAAACATATGATTACTCGCACTTTGTGCTAATTGCTGAAATGCTTATGAATTGATGGGAAATATTCGTACATCTGCAAACCTGATAATGACAAGTGTCTTTCTATGAGAGTTGAGAGCTACTGACTTACGAAATGCCACATGACTATTGAATGATGTTTTTATGCTTTGGTTTGCGTAATTGCTTATTTCACTTGATATCTGGTTTCCAGCTGTGTTGCAGCATTGCTTTTATAAAATGAAATGCATTTGCTAATGTGAACACTTTCTGTCAACAGATCTATTAAATAATTATTTTATGATCCACATTCTTTAAAAAAGGAGCACTTGGAAAGGAAAGAACAATAAGAAGGAACTAGTAACTGCATTCATAATTTTCTTTTCAAGTAATTGGTAACTTTTTGGTAGAATAACTTCTTGTGGTGCACCACTTTAATTACTTAGACATTAAGATGTGATTATACATTTCCCTTATCTGCATTGTTGTTTAGTGTAATATTTTTTCTGCTTGCGCTATGTCATGTTTAGGTATAAGTTGCTGCTGTTTGCCAGGCATAGTGTTATTGAATTTGACTTTTGCTCATTTATGCTGCTAGCTTTGCCAATTTGCATTTTTTGCATTGCTGTTTGTGTTGATTTGTTATGTGATGCTGCATTGCCTCGTCCCTTAGTTTAGCATCTGAGCTCAGTAGATTTAAGTTAGCTTAAGAGGGGGTAGACTATATAAGAAACGAACTATGGAGAATAGGGGAAGAATGCTTTGAAAGTTACATGGAAACGGTTTGGGCCAAAATGAGTATTGTACAATCAGAAATAATTATTTTTGAAAGAAATATGAACAGAATACAGGAAGCATGCTTGGATAAGAATTTTTTTGGTGGAAACAGAGGATGAAATAAGAGGAAAGATATATGAAGTTTTGGGTTGGACTGCAGTACCAAATGTTACACTGAAAACGAACCCTGTCCTTTCCTATTGGTGTTATCCCACTATGTGTTTGTGTACCCTTGTGTATTTGTTTTCTTCCTGTCTCTGTGTAGTTTCATAGAATTTTTTTTTTTAATATTAAGCTACATTCACTATGAGGAGGAATACTGTTATCCTCAAATATAAGTTGCATTAATAATATGTTATTTTCTTTGTAAAGTTGTTTACAATTCTGTTCTGTTTCAATGTTCATGTGTGAAATTAATGTTTCGAAAACTATTCTCACTATTTTATGTATGTACTTATGTCACTATTTTTGTAACACTGATGTATATGTTTATTTCTATTCTTTTGTAAAGCCTGTACTACAAATGTTATCTGTATTATTATGTTTTTAATGATGTATTTTGTACCTTTGTAATTGTATTCTTATGTTATAAAATTGTAATTGTCACCAGTTCATGACATTATTAACTTGTTAGTTACATTTCACTGCACACGTTTCTGTTGGTCGTAGTATATGGACAATATGTGAGAAGTAGGGACTGTTAGTGTTTGCACGTGTGTTAATAACTCAGCAAGGGACTGGATAACAGCATTGCTGGTTCTAAGGACAATTTCAAAAACTTTGTGAGTGCACAAGTGGTGGTTTATGGACTTGCTATATTATCCGCAAGACTCTTCAATGGTGATTGTGCACCTGCACAGTCACAACAGATGGCTGCTGGCCATCTCTACAAGGACTACAGTGGGTCTGCATCTTTGATGGCCCACCAATACCGTAATCTCTACAAGGACTACAGTGGGTCTGCACCTCTGGTGGCCCACCAATACCACAATCTCTACCAGGACTACAGTGGGTCTGCTCTGTGATGACCTACCTACCAATATTCTTCAAAACTTCGAATGACTCTGCTGTGGGTTTGCTCTGTTGTGACCCATTACTTGTCTGCATGTCGAGAGTCAGCACTGTCTTTCCGTTGGAAGGACAACACTACTTCTTCAAGACTGCATGGAAATCCACTACTTCCGTGTGCATTTTCTTCTACTGCTCAGACTTTGAGAAAAACACTATATTTCACCGTAATGAATGATCAGGAATTTTAGCTTTTGACCAACATTGTATCAATAAGTGTGTGCATTTGACATGTTTGTTATTTTAATTATGAAAAATTTTATCAAATCATTATTGGCCACTGCCCAAAAATATTTTGTAAAATTTTTTGTGGGGAACATGGGGGCTATGTAAGTAGGCTGTTTATGTTTTCTTTATGTAAGTAGGCTGCTTAGGTTTTTTTATTGGTAACGCTCAATATGAAAATCACTGGCTGTGCTGTGTGCAGTCTGTGGCTAGTTTGCATTGTTGTCTGCCATTGTAGTGTTAGGCAGCTGGCTGTGAACAGCGCGTAGCGTTGCGCAGTTGGAGGTGAGCCGCCAGCAGTGGTGGATGTGGGGAGAGAGATGGCGGAGGTTTGCAGTTTGTCATGAACTGATATATATATATATATTATGATTTGTGATGATATTAAGGTAAATACATTGTTTGCTCTCTATTAATATCTTTCATTTGCTAACTACCTCTATCAGTAGTTAGTGCCTTCAGTAGTTTGAATCTTTTATTTAGCTGGCAGTAGTGGCGCTCGCTGTATTGCAGTAGCTTGAGCAGCGAAGATTTTTGTGAGGTAAGTGATTTGTGAAAGGTATAGTTTAATGTTAGTCAGGGCCATTCTTTTGCAGGGATCTTTGATAGTCAGATTGCGTTGCGCTAAAAATATTTTGTGTCAGTTTAAGGACAGTCGTGTATAAATAGTTCAAAGGCGACGTTTCACACGAATTGCCAAATGCTTTGAGGTTGACGGACATCATTTTGAGCATTTATTGCATTAATGTGGTATCTTCAGGTAATCACTCTGTAACAGCATGCGTTCTCAGAAATGATAAGTTCACAGAGGTACATGTATCACATTGGAACAACCGAAATAAAATGTTCAAACGTACCTACGTTCTGTATTTTAATTTAAATAACCTACCTGTTACCAACTGTTCGTCTAAAATTGTGAGCCATATGTTTGTGACTATTACAGTGCCATCTGTCACAAAGCGAAAAAAGTGGTCCAACTAAAACATTCATATGTCTTTACGTACTACACGAGTATGTAATAAAAAGCGGGGGTTCCTATTTAAAATAAAACGCAGTTGATACCCGTTTGACCTATGCAGCGCTATCTAGCGGGCGAACCATAGCGCCATCTGGTTTCCCCCTGCAAGCTAGACAAATTTCGTTCTTTGTGGTTGTTTCGTTTGACGCTTATTTCGTGAGATATTTGGCCCGGTCACTATCAATGGACCACCCTGTATATACAGTGTTCCTCGTGAATCAGTCAGTTTCATAGTATCGTATCAAAATCGCTAGAGTAGTTCCTGAGCTTAGCCTTAAAATACAGACAGAAAGACGCGGCGGTGGACCATCATTTAGTACAGTACGTATAGATGTGTGTGGTGGCAGAATATTAGCGCGAGTTACTGCGCGCGGATGAGGGGCATCGCTTTGTGTCGGTACGTAAAGGGCAAGTGGCGCTTCCTCAGAACTACAGAGGCGCGGTTAGCGGCCGTGTTTGTTGCCACACAGAGATTCGAGGCGGCCTTTGACGCGGCCGCCTTCCGCCGGACGCACTCTTTGCGCGTCTGTGCGCGCCACGTTTGCCGCTCATTAGGCAGACCGGCGCACAAAGCGGCGACCGTGGGGCGGACGGCGCGGCTTCGCCAACTTGGACCGCACGGCGGGGACGGCCCGTTGTCTGCGCCTCTGCTTCGCCGTTGTCACAGGCGGAATTCGGTAATTAATTAGTGCCTCGCCGTATTCCGCACATTTAATAAGCGCTAGAAAGGGGATAATGTAGTTGACTGGCGTTTCGTGAAATTATGTTACACATTTCCCGAGATTACGTCACGTTTTGTACCCGGAAAAACGTCACAGAGTTTCTGAAACGTGCTGCGTGACAACTCTGTGAATTACACGGTGGTCCACATTACTTGGAGACGCTCCACATTTTACGAACTGTGCAACTTACAGAATGAAATAAGCGTTTCTACAAGTGGTGCACTCTTGATTTAAATTTGTTGACAACTGACGTTTAAGGTCCAAAGTGGCCGCGACAAATACTCTCCGCAGCACTGCCGTCTCCTCGGCGATATTAAATCGCATTAAACTCTCGCTCACATACAAAAATCACATAAAAATTACTTGTAGTACGGAGCTCTATACTGTCTGTTAGCCTTTCAGCTACCTGTTCTCAGTTCTAATTAGTGGCGGAGCTCATATGCGAAGTAGTTTCTTTTTGTTTCATATCAGAGACTAACAGGACTATTTGAAATCTAGTATAGGGGAACTCATGACGTTTCCTTGCTGCTGGTTCAGTCGACAGACCGATTTTAGAAACAGATGAAGGAATGGGCACCACACACCACCATAACCATTGCCCGCCCAGTTGGCCGTGCGGTCTAACGCACGGCTTTCCGGACTGGGAAGGAGTGTCTGGTCTCCGGCATGAACCCGCCCGGCGGATTTGTGTCGAGGTCCGGTGAACAGGCCAGTCTGTGGATGGTTCTTAGGCGGTTTTCCATCTGCCTCGGCGAATGTGGGCTTGTTCCTCCTACTCTGCCTCAGTTACATTATGTCGGCGATTGCTGCGCAAACAAGTTCTCCCCGTACGCGTACACCACCATTACTCTACCACGCAAACATAGGTGGTTACACTCGTCTGGTGTGAGACGTTCCCTGGGGGGTCCACCGGGGGCCGAACCGCACAATAACCCTGGGTTCGGTGTGGGACGGCGAATCGGTGAAGTGGACTGCGGTAGTCGTCGTGGGTTTTTTTTTTTTGTGGTTTTAGGGCGCAAAACTTCTATGGCCATTAGCGCCCAGCCCGTGACGTAGGAAACAGGAAAAAAACGAAATTTAAAATCAGCAGCAAGGGGAACAAAATCATAAACTTTGAGAAACTAGAGGCAGAAGGAATGCTTAAAAATCCACTATAGAAGGGGGTTGATTGTCCCCAAAAAAAAAATCAAATGACTGACGTCATTTCACTGTCACTAATAAACTGTAGAACGCGGTCAGCTGAGCGCGTGTCATCTGCTAAAATCAACGATAGATCAGGCGATAGCTGTAGACGGGAGCGTAACGGATTAAAATAGGGGCATTCAATTAAAAGGTGTCTAACCGTCCACAGCTGAGAGCAGTGGGGACAGAGTGGGGGAGGATCGCCGCTTAAAAGATGTCGATGGCTAAAAAGACAGTGCCCTATCCGGAGTCTAGCTAAAATTACCTCCTCCCGACGACGCGTTCGGGAGGAAGAGGTCCAAGCGCAAGGAAGGGCTTTCACTTCCCGCAATTTATTATGGGGAAATGTTGACCAATGCGCATGCCATAAATGAGCAACTTGGCGACATAAACCGCTCCGTAGATCGGTAAACGGAAGAGACTGAATAGCTGGCCGAGGAAGAGAGACTGCAGCCTTGGCCGCTATATCGGCCGCCTCATTCCCACAGATACTAGCGTGTCCCGGGAGCCAGAGGAACGCCACTGAGACGCCCCCCAGGTGGAGCAAGCGCAGACAGTCCTGAATCCGGTGGACCAGAGGGTGCACAGGGTAAAGAGCTTGGAGACTTAGGAGAGAGCTGAGAGAATCTGAGCAGATTACGTACTGTATCCGCTGATGGCGGCGGATGTAGTGGACAGCCTGGAGAACAGCGTAAAGCTCCGCAGTATAAACCGAACACTGGTCGGGAAGCCGAAAGTGATTTGGGGTGTCGCCAACAATATAGGCACTCCCTACACCTAACGATGTTTTCGAGCCGTCGGTGTAAATAAATGTGGCTTCCGTCATTTGTGCACATAGAGCAGCAAATGCCCGACGGTAGACAAGTGTAGGGGTACCATCCTTGGGAAATTGACATAGGTCTCTGAGCAAGTCGATCCGGGGACGGAGCCAAGGCGGTGCTGTACCCCAAGTTGTCAAGAAGGTTTTAGGAAAGCGGAAGGAAAGAGAATGGAGCAGTTGACGGAAGCGGACTCCCGGGGGTAGTAGGGAGGAGGAGCGGCCTGCATACCCGACATCAAGGGAGGCGTCGAAAAAAAGGTCATGGGCTGGATTAGCAGGCATGGAAGACAAATGGCTAGCATAACGACTCAGAAGGACTGCCCGCCGATGGGATAGCGGAGGTTCAGCAGTCTCAGCATAAAGGCTTTCCACAGGGCTGGTGTAAAAAGCTCCAGACACTAAACGTAATCCACGGTGGTGGATAGAGACGCCGAAGAATAGACGGCCGAGCAGAGGAGTAGACTATGCTTCCATAATCCAATTTCGAGCGCACTAAGGCGCGATAGAGGCGGAGAAGGACCACTCGGTCCGCTCCCCAGGAGGTACCATTCAGGACACGGAGGGTTTTAAGGGAACGCAGACAGCGAGCCGAAAGATAGGAAACGTGGGAGGACCAGCACAGTTTTCTGTCAAACATAAGACCCAAGAATTTAGCGATGTCGGAAAACGGAAGGTTGACAGGACCTAGATGTAAGGAGGGCGGAAGAAACTCCTTACGTCGCCAAAAATTAACACAACCGGTCTTACTGGGTGAGAAACGGAAGCCGGTTTCGATGCTCCACGAGTGGAGGCGATCGAGACATCCTTGAAGACGTCTTTCAAGCAGGCTGGTCCGTTGAGAGCTGTAGTAGATCGCAAAATCGTCCACAAAGAGGGAGCCCGAGACATCAGGAAGGAGACAATCCATAATTGGATTAATGGCAATGGCAAACAGTACAACACTCAGCACGGAGCCCTGAGGTACCCCGTTTTCTTGGGAGAAAGTACGGGAGAGAGTAGTGTTCACCCGCACCCTAAATGTGCGCTCTGCCATAAATTCGCGAAGAAAAAGGGGCAGCCGGCCTCGAAAGCCCCAAGAGGAGGATGCCTGTCCTCCAACAGGTATCGTATGCTCTCTCCAGATCAAAAAATATTGCTACCGTTTGGCGTTTCCGGAGAAAATTGTTCATGATATAAGTGGAGAGAGCAACAAGATGGTCAACGGCAGAACGATGCTTTCGGAATCCGCATTGGGCTGGTGTTAAAAGACTGCGGGATTCCAGCCACCAAGCTAAACGGTAATTCACCATACGTTCCAAAACCTTACAGACACTACTCGTGAGAGAAATGGGGCGATAGCTAGAGGGGAGATGTTTGTCCTTTCCAGGTTTCGGAACGGGAACGACAATAGCTTCCCGCCATCGCCTGGGAAAGGTACTGTCGGTCCAAATTCGATTATAAAGGCGAAGGAGGTAACGCAGGCTATGGGTTGATAAATGCAGCAACATTTGGACATGGATACCATCCGGTCCTGGGGCGGAGGAGCGAGAAGAAGAGAGGGCATGTTGGAGTTCCCGCATGGAGAAAACAGTATTGTAGCTTTCGTGATTTTGAGAGGAGAAAGCAAGATGTCGCACTTCCGCTGCACGTTTCTTCGGGAGAAACGCTGGCGGGTAATTTGAAGAGCTCGAAATCTCAGCAAAGTGCTGACCCAATGAGTTAGAAATTGCGACGGGGTCCACTAAGGTATCATGCGCGACAGTGAGCCCAGAGACCGGGGAGAAACTAGGCGCGCCTGAGAACCGTCGAAGCCAACTTCCGAGGAGGGAGTGAAAGTGTTAAATGAGCTAATAAAGAATTTCCAGCTTGCCTTCTTGCTATCGCGGATGACGCGACGGCATCGCGCACGGAGCTGCTTATATCGGATACAGTTGGCCACAGTTGGATGATGACGGAAAATGCGAAGAGCACGTCGCCGCTCACGTATTGCGTCACGGCATGCCTCGTTCCACCAAGGAACTGGGGGGCGCCGGGGCAATTCAGAGGTGCGTGGTATTGAACGTTCCGCAGCTGTGAGGATAACGTCGGTAACATGTGTGACCTCATCGTCGACGCTGGGAAAGCGACGGTCATCGAATGTCGCTAGAGACGAAAAAAGTGTCCAATCGGCTTGGGCAAACTTCCAGCGTCGCGAGCGCATATATGGCAGTTGAGGCTGCAGTCTAAGAACACATGGAAAGTGGTCACTCGAGTGTGTATCAGCAAGGGCGAACCATTCGAAGCGCCGAGCTAGCGGAACAGTACCGACCGCAAGGTCCAAATGAGATAAATTTGTCGTGGAGGCAGACAAAAATGTGGGGACCCCAGTGTTGAGGCAGACTAGATCCGCTTGGTGGAAGACGTCTAGCAATAGTGAGCCACGTGGACAAGGATGTGGAGATCCCCAAAGCGGGTGGTGGGCATTGAAGTCCCCAACCAGCAAATAGGGGGGTGGAAGCTGACCAAGAAGATGAAAGAGATCAGCTCGTGCCATTGGTGTGGACGATGGAATGTATACCGCACTAAGAGAGAACGTGTATCCAGAAAGGGAAAGACGGACGGCGACAGCTTGGAAGGAACTGTTTAAGGGGATTTGATGATAATGGAGAGTATCGTGAAGCAGAATCATGAGTCCTCCATGGGCTGGAGTGCCTTCAACAGAGGGGAGGTCATATCGGACGGACTGAAAATGAGGGAGAACAAAGCGGTCATGGGGACGCAGCTTTGTTTCCTGAAGACAGAAGATGACCGGCGAGTAGGATCGTAAGAGGATCGACAATTCATCCCGATTGGCTCGAATGCCGCGGATATTCCAGTGGATAATGGACATAGGGTGAACAGAAAATGGAGGAACGTGACCAAGGGTGCTGTCAACTCAACGACTGCTCAGAGCTTGCGACCGACAGCATGGAATGGCATTCAGTCGAAGGCAGAAGATCCTGATCCATAGGTTGGTCAGGAGCAGCTCCTGCCACCAACGATCGGCCAGTTGACCGGCCACCAGCAGTGCGCCTCGGCGACACAGAAGACGGCCGAGGGCGATTTCCGCCAGGTGGTGCTGTAGATGGGACACGCCTTGGCGGAGAAGGAGAGGAACTGTGTTTCTTCGTAGCCTTCTTGGAAGTATGATGTTTAGATGAAGGAGGAACCGGTGGTTGTGAAGTTGCGGTACGTAAAAACTCTTCACGAGAATGCTCTTTTTTCGAAGACTTGGCGTCTGACTTTTGGGCTCGAGATTTAGCAGAACCCAACGAAGGGTGAGCCATAGAGTGGGCAGGCGAAAGTGGTGAGGTTGAACGGGCGATCTTTGCGTTGGCCGATCTGACGACCGTGGTACTAAAGGTGAGGTCGCAAGTCTGCGTGGCCGCCTCCTTTGTTGGCCGAGGAGATGCAAGGACAGTGCTGTATTTTCCTTTCTGAGGCACAGTGGGCTGTCGACTGGCGAGTAACTTTCGAGCAGCGAAGGTCGACACCTTTTCTTTCACTCTTATTTCCTGGATGAGTTTTTCGTCCTTAAAAACGGGGCAATCTCGAGAGGAAGCAGCGTGGTCACCCATACAGTTGATGCAGCGAGGGGATGGAGGTGGACAAGCACCCTCATGGGCATCCTTGCCACACGTAACACATTTGGCCGGATTGGAATAGGACTGGCTGGTGTGATTGAACCGCTGACATCGATAGCAACGCGTAGGGTTTGGGACATAAGGGCGAACGGAAATTATCTCATAGCCTGCTTTGATTTTTGATGGGAGTTGAACTTTGTCAAATGTCAAGAAGACAGTGCGGGTTGGAATGATGTTCGAGTCAACCCTTTTCATAACCCGATGAACAGCCGTGATGCCCTGGTCAGACAGGTAGTGCTGAATTTCTTCGTCAGATAATCCATCGAGGGAGCGTGTATAAACGACTCCACGCGAGGAATTTAAGGTACGGTGCGGTTCCACCCGGACAGGGAAGGTGTGGAGCAGAGAAGTACGCAGCAATTTTTGATCCTGGAGGGCACTGTGTGTTTCCAACAACAGGGTGCCATTCCGTAATCTGGAACAAGACTTTACAGGACCCGCAATTGCGTCGACACCTTTCTGAATAATGGAAGGGTTGACCGTGGAAAAGTCGTGACCTTCGTCAGACCGAGAAACAACAAGGAACTGTGGCAACGATGGAAGAACCGTCTGTGGCTGAGACTCAGTGAACTTACGTTTGTGAGCAGACATAGTGGAAGGTGAGGAAACCATTGCGGAAGAATCCCCCATGATTACCGGCGTCTCCGATAGCGCGCTCCTCCCTTGTGGGGGCCCTCACCGAGGGCACACCCGCCTTAGGTGATTGTTCACACCTCAGGTCACACCTCCTGACAAAGGGACGGACGGACCAATCGGCACTTTCGGAAGGTATCAGCTCGGGTAATCACCCCTCCCTGGGCCTGGCCGTTACCAGGGGGTACGTACGTGTCCTACCTGTCTACCCGGGGCGGGGAATTACGCGTTACCCCGTCACCGGCTACGCATGGAAGTGCGTGGGTCGGCCTTCAGACACGCACAGGGAGGAAGAAAGAGACAGGGAAAGGAAAGAAGAGAGGTCTCAAACGCCGCAGCGGAGAAAAGGGTAAAGAGAAGAGGTAAAGAGAAGTGGTAAAGAGAAGAGGTAAGGAAGAGAGAAGGGCGAAGAAAGATGAAGACATACAAGCAAGGAAGGCGAAGAGTGCGGTACATTTACAAGCGTCCGTCTCCGGACGTAGGCACAAACCATACTCCCAGTGGGGGAGAAAGGGAAGGAAAGAGCCAGAGGTGAGGGGGGTGGGGCGAAGATGGGGGATGGGGAAGGATACGGAAAGGGAAGGTATGCAGCCCGGAAAGGAAGGAAGGCCACATTAGCTCGGGGCCACATTAGCTACACACGTATCCACAAAAGAGTTGTGGATCCCCTGGGGGGCGTCGTGGGGTTGTGGACCACTGCGGCTATGGCGGGGACTGAGCCTCTCGGTCGTTTCTAGGTCGCCACTTAACAAACAATACAATACCACAACCATTTCCTGACATTTTCCTCTGTTTCTGTTGTTATGAGACAAGACGTTGTGTTTTGTGCAGTCTTTTCAGACATTACGAGTTCTACATATTTTAGAGCTTTACTAGCTGACCAACCCGGCATTGCCCGAGTATTAGTTTCGATAATTTTCCATTAGAAACAAAAATAAGCAAAGAGCTGTACTTGTTGCGTAATATCCTGGACAGATTCTCTGCGCTGGATACAGCCGCTTAGCCTATCTACAACGCAATTTTGTAAATGTCCCTACGGCAACCCCTCTTCAAAGTTTTGTTTACGCCTGTAGCTATCTGCATTCCACAGCTGTTAAAAGCGCTGCCAGGTGTCAGTGTTTTCCTTAAGCTGACTCGACTGTATGAGTGCCTAAGTAGTAAGGAATAAATGTATTAGAACTTAATGCATGATGCGACTTTTTAGCTCATCTCGGTATCTATGACGTCATAGCCCTTAAGCGATGTGTCAAACAATGATACATCTCTACAGGTACATGCGGTGGCTAAAGTGGACACTGTCTGTGAAATAACTTGCGAATACAGTTAGTAGCAAAGAAGTAATAAAATTAACCGTCATGCGCAGTGCTTCAAATTTTCACCCACCTTAGTGTTTCTCACGTTATATCTTTTGAACTACCTGTAGAACTAAGATATAATTTTGTAGGTGCATCTAGCGAAATCTGTGGATACTGCCCGAAAAATTTATTGCGAAAGGTTTAGTAGCTCCGAAGTAATGAATTTAGACGTCAAGCATGATGCAGCAGTTTTCCACACATCTTATTTTTTACGAAACTACGTCTCCTGAACAATGATAGGCATACGTGTACCAATTTTTGTTGAAATTGGTGGACTCCCGAGGGTGAAACTACCACTCTGCAGCAGAGTGTGCGCTGATATGAAACTTTCCGGCAGATTAAAACCGTGTGCCGCACTGAAACTCAGACTAGGACCTTTACATTTCGCGATCAAGTGTTCTACCTAGGTTTTTTTTTTTTTTTTTTTTTTTAATACACTACCCATCTTTCTTTCGTGGAGCCTCTACAAAGTACACTTTCTTGTGTAACACGAACATGATATGTAAACTTCATTTGCAAACAAAAAAATGTGCCAAATCAGCAGATAACGTCAGAAGATAAAAACTGGGGAAACTGACAATTCGTTGTAACCAGATGTAAGATAGGGATGATGGGATAAGAGTACGTTAAGTCGTCTCTGGTTCAATGGCCGGGTACGGGGGTACGGGGAGGGGTATTGGGCAGGGTCGAGCACGAGATACTTAGTCTTGGCGTCTCCAACACCACGACCAACCGGAAGACGACAAGACGGGACAGTCAGGGAATGAGGTACTTAATTTTAACCATGAAATTTCATCTTGTGGCACGACAGTGGTAGGTAGGGCAGAGGGGAAGGGAAAACAAGGACAATGTAGCAGCAAGTACTGCTCCCGCCAGGGGCTTCAAATAACGTAAGGAGGTGTTAGTGGTGCACCTCGACAGCAGTCGAGTCCACCACGCCAGACACATTCCATCTGAGCGGGGGATAGCGCAAAACCCCATTGAAGTAGTTCGGTAGCGAGTGAGACCCAGGGTAAGGATCGGGATTGATTCATCAAAAACACGTGGAGGTATGGCCCAGCTTTATGCATCATCTATCATTCTCAAAGAAAATATTTTTGTTTTACAACAGTGCTATAATATGCCAACTAACACACAAATAATTGAGATTTTTAAATTCAAATCACGATGCTTAACCACTTCTTCTTTCTTTTGCTTGTGCCTTTTTCCCGCAGTGACGCAGGGTCGGCATGGTTAATCAGACTTGGCAAGGTTAAGTTAAGGGGTGGCCGGATGCCCTTCCTGCCGTCAATCCGTACCCCTGGGACAGAATTAGTGTACCCAACTGTCTGTGTCTAGTGTAATCCATGGTATAGTGTGAATGTGTCCAGATGTCTGCGAGCCTTGTAACTGAGGTGGGACGTGGGGACCAGCCCAGTATCCACCTAGTAGGATGTGGAAAACCGCTTAAAAACCACATCCAGGCTGGCCGGCACTCTGGGCTCTGTCGTTAATCCGCTGGGCGGTTTCGATACGGGGCCAGCGTGTCTACCCGAGTCCAGGAAGCAGCGCAATAGCGCTCTCGGCTAACACGGCGGGTCAACTCACAATGCATAACCACATTTGCATTATACATAAACTTACAAATAGTATCAGAAGAAGTTTTCAGCTTTGCAATACAGTGGTGACCAATTACAAACAGTTAATTTATTAAATAAACCTGCGGCTGCATTTCGCGCTACTAGCATTACAACTGTGCGCTAATCCCACAACAGGCCTTGAATATAAGTTCAACAAATGACAAATAAAAGTAATTAAAACGCAAGCCTCTCCACTGGTTATTCCGCTCTCATACTGAAATGACAGGGCCAGGCTGGTCAAAGGCTAAGCACGTACAAAAAGCAAAGAAAACAGTGGTACTTCACTAACTGGCCACAAGCCTGTTTCACATAAATCAAGTTAAGTACTTAAATAAATTACTGGGCTCCTAAAACTCTATTAAAGTAATGATGACAAATAAACCAACTCATTTTAAGAAATCGAGTACACTGAATGTTCAGTTTACCCACAGGCTTTCGTCAATCGTCCACAAGGACCTTACGATAATAGAAACACTGTGTAAAATACTTCCTAATCCGGCGACACTCCCACCGCGGCACGATACCTAAAGAATGGCAATATACTTCTCAACTTGAGGCTTGAATTAGAGATCGGCAGAAGTGCGTGTGACCCGCCAACACCTAGGCCTCGTGGAATGATAGGAAAGCCCCCGAAGCAGAAGAAAAACGTGTCGCTGTCCCGATCCAATAGCAACGAGTCAACCGCTGCCGATAAAAAGCTGTCAACAAATACCGAACAACAAACAGATCACAAGTTTGATACACAGCAATTCTTAAACGGTCAATTAAAGCTTATTTTCAGGGAAAACAACTACTAAAACTTCAGTATAGGAGCGCCCTGCTCATAAACCTTGCGCTTTAACCTTACAAGAAACAACAAGAAACAATGTGCAAAGTCATTAGAAAAACAATTACGTAATAATTCAAACAAGGTTAAAAAAGTCAAGCTATACCTCTACTAGGGCCTGTTAGTGATTAACAGAAATTTAGTCACCAAATGGCAGACGCCCGTTTAAAAAGTACACCTATAACCCGAAGGGCTCCTTAACACGGAGTAAGAGAGTGTGCAAATACACATACGCATACTCTACGCTTAGTGCACACAACCTTAGTTACAGGCCAACTCTAATAACTCACTCAGGAAGGGCCATTAAGTTTACAACAAACATAAATCACAGCCAGTAGCATCAAATACTCAATGCTAATAATGATTACAAGTACCAGATTAAAAATAGAAAAATACTAACTTGTCGCTTACAGAAACATCAAGATTGACACACGCATCCCCGGCTCATTGATGGAGGTTAACTAACCGGATTCCTGACCAGCTCACACTGGAGCAGAATTAACAGTCTTTAAGTGAAGTCTTCGTATAGAATTTCAAATGAATGCCAAAAAGGCCAATAGTTTCAGGACTCTAGGTAGGCGCCACATAAGACTGCCCTCCTGCTCGTAGCTGCTAACAAGTTTTCCAATACGTATCGGCGAATTTAGCATACCACAATCGACTGATGCACTCGTAACCAGGTTGCACGCGACGAGAGCCGCTGCTTGCCCACTTGAACACGCCGGTAGCAACGGTTAACGCTGCAGGAAAATACGGGCCCCTATATCCCAACGGCTTCAACTCGGTGCAATTGCCAGGATGCGGAGTACTCAGACACACCGTTCTGCTACGCGTCCCACACGCCACACACTACCACACAGGTCAAGAGGGAACACATAACGAAGTAAAGATGATACGGGGGCGGCCAGAATCTACGGAACGCGCGCGCAAGTGGCGCCAGTAGGACACCGCGCGCCCCGCAGAAGCCTCCACTTCTCAGAGAGGACGTCGTTCAATCATCTCATGCTAACGCTGTAGGAGTGTCCAAAGACTGAGCAGCGATTTGTCCCCGTCCGCCGAAAGCTAGGTGACTGTCCATAACTTGACCCAGACTATCACGTGAATCTTGCTGCAGAGAAACACACATCCTACAAGCGAACGAAAGTATACAATTCGACCACGTATGGAGGGGTGTATAGCAAACAGGCGACCTTTTGCCGCTCTAGCGTCCAGACTTTCACGAATACCGGTGCAGGTCAGGCGGTCACCACAATCGTCTACCGAGTGACAAGTAGTAAATGAGTTTCCATTAAACCAAAGCGTGTAAACGCTTGTTAGTGACTAATTTTCCACAAACGACGAGATACCATATTGCTCCGACTGAGGCTGAGTGGTACAGCCGGTGAAGGTTGTGCCATACTGACGTCCACCTCGTTAATCGACACTTGATTTCAACGTAGTTACAAGGAACGTCACGCAGTAATTAAATGTAGAAATGTTTTGAAGTAGACGGTTGCGGACATCGAAGTCCAGCACGTACATTGCTAAGGTCCACAAAAAAGACAGGCAGATGCACAACTAGAGGCGAAACCTTGTAATGTCGTTGCATTAATTTGAGGTGTAAGCGATGCTGATATTCATTACCATAAAAGTGGGTTCAATCCTGTGAGCTATCTGAGGAAGTTAACCTTGCATTACAGCGCAACTGTTTCACCGTATTCAGTCTAGCTAACCAAATTCCCAACCAGACTAACATTAATTATAATCTTTTAATAGTCATACGACAACCGGTGATATATATACAAAAAAGAGAATTTAAATAAAAAGAAATAAATCAGTTTATATTTGGAAATTTATTTTAACATTGATCCTTGAAATTTCAGCATGTTAAACTTGATTCATAACTAAACTGGTGCCTTATTTAGGATTGTGAAAATGTGAGATTGTAATCTTACGGAACACATCAAACATGGAGCCAAGATTGGGAGACTGCATACAACACTGCATTCATAAAATAACACATGAAGAACGTTGGAACATATGCAAGAGGAAATTAACCACAACCAACCGATTCAATTTTCACCCAAAGAAGTTACGTTCGCAGCGCAATCCTGTCCGTCATGTAATTACCACACACTGGTATACTACATTCATACTAACTCTCTGTGAAATCTGCCCGAAAAGAATAGCTGAGGGCTACTTTGATGCTTTCACCACATGCTTCACGTGGTCAACTTGGTTTACACAAAGAGTGTAACTCAACAATAATTTTGATAAATAAAATAAATTAGATAGAACAGCAATTTACAAAAGAAAAACCTCGAACTGGTTACTATCGTCTTACTATTAACCTGATGGGTCAAACAATTGTATAAGCACGTGGCACTGGTCTCACAAAGTACACCCTAAGTGGGTTGAACATAAAGAAAAGTTGCTATATTGAAAAATATTGTCAAGACGAGACGTTATAATCTCACGCACATTCGCGTTTATGATTGATGATCTTAGTTAGAGTTACTGATCAACACGTGGTTCCACTTTACTCACAAAGTAATGACAAAGCAACTGCCGGTATATATTCTGAACTTCACGCTCGAATTACTCTGCGTTGCAATTTAAGATAACATTAGATATTTTAGAGCTAAACCTGAAATAAGGGTGATTAAATTTTCAGTTAGGCTGATCTTAAGAAATCCATTGTCCTACGGACTTAGCAGACACGCGCTTAGCCGGAGATCTTACCACTTCAGACACTCGCCGTGGACAGACTGACCTGGGTTCCTACCGAGAGTGCTTCCCAAATACAAACGAAAGTGACCAGAGAGGCAGCTTCCTATACCAACATGACAAGGGACGGACATGACCATACTAAGAATAGAAACCTCTCTGCTTTTAGAATGTGTAGCTACCTGTTCCGATGTTGGTCCTACTGTTCTCTAGCAGACAGGCTTGTCTGCTACCATCCAGCATGCAACTAGAAATACATTTGCTCATTCATCCTCTCACACAGAAGGGAAAGGGGATGACAGTATCTTATCATATACAGTATATAGAAGAAAGCGGATGTAGGTTCCGTATGAGACTGTGTGACCTGAATTACATATAAACTGTGTTTTAAAGTGTAGTAGTGTGACAGATCGTTCTTGTTTATGTGTAGAAGTAACACGTTTCACTGCTCAGTCTCCTCCCAGATAATCAGAAACACCACAGTAAATTTAGAAGAGGAATTTACGCCGTAAATGACAACAGATTTAAGAAATTAACATGAAAGGAATCCAACAGAGACCTTTCATAACCCCAACGCTCCAGGAAAAGACTGTGCAGGGAATTTTCTGGCCATTCTAGGACATTCCCAAGCTGGCTTCTCACACCCAACTTAAGCCAAAAATGCAAAGAAAAGGCAAAAGGTCACCAGCTACTTGCTAAAACACAATAATTTCAACACATCTTTAGAATCTACCAATTTCAAAGAGGAAAAAACAATGTGTGACATCTATTTAAAGATAGTGTAGACCTAATTCGGTCAGCAAGTAAAAATAATGGTTCCTGTGTCATTAATATGAAAACAATTTCTGGTTGTTACCCTTATGGAGTTCACCAGTATTTGCTCATTGCAAGAGCCAACTGATCACAGGAAAATTTATGACTGTTTATTAACAAGTAAAATTTATGAAAATAGCAAATGTGCCACAGCAATTTTAAAAATAAAACATGAAAATAACTTCAGTATTATAAAGCAGAACATTATAGTGCACAATCCGCAAAAGCAAAAAAATGATAAGAGAAAAAAAAACATGTTTTACAAAGTGGTTATTGCAAAAATATTCTATATCTTATAAAACTAATAATTTGTAGAATTAAAATAACTTTGTGGCACTAATTTAATCACTCTACTATATTTCAGTTAGTTAGCAAACAATGAGCACTGTGTCATTATACTGAAACTACAATTAATTATGTGATTGTTATCCTTATGGGGTTCCTCACTATAAATATGCCCCATGCAAAGGCTAATCGATCACAGTACAATGAGAATGAATAGCTATCTGACTGGTAAACGAAGCAATGCCACAGGAATGAATTTACGAAACAAAATATCACAAATCTAATACATCACACAAGAACAAACATTGATCAATAAAACAGCTCTGAAAGTTCATATAGTCAACGTCTAAAAAAAACACCAATAAATAAAACACCTGCAAAATACAAGAGTCAGTCTAATAAACACACAAGTCAAAATTTCTCTGACAGAAACACACGTATATGCATTGAATTAAGAACTGCATAAGCACTGTTCACTGACACACTCAGTAGTTCCACTGTTCTGAGGCACAATATAAGGGGATTGGGGGGGGGGGTGGTTTCGTCGCCGCAGCTGTCAGTAAGGTTTTTTTTGTCCATCTGTTGCGTGAAATCCCGCCGTCTCTGCCCTCTCATGAATTTTCTCTTGGTGGCCCGTGTCACGTACATCTCGATTTGGTTCCATGTTTGTGTTGTCAAATTCGTGCGGTATCCTTGTTTGACCTGCCAGGTTGATATTCCTGGGCAAGGATGACACTTAATGGCTCTTCTTTGTGCCACCCTTAGCGACCAGAGAACATCGAACCATGATTTACTGTCGCTTGACAGTGGGCATCCGCCAGGAAATGTTGATAGGCGTCGTTGAAGTCTGCCACTTTCTCTGGACAGTACCTGTCAAAAGGCTCCACGCCCCTTTATCCCCTGTCTTCTGTCGTTTCAACGCGGTCGTCTCATCACGGTCGTGTGCGTGTGGTGCGCTGCCAGCAGATGGATTTCCGCGCGGTGGACCACTCAGCCATCTCAGGTCATCGCCTCCACGAAGGGTCGCACTGGTGCGTCCGGCCATTAGCTCCGGGTGCAAGGGAAAGTGTTTGCCCCGCAGTCCTTCTTTAGTTGGCGAGCATGCTCCAGAAGTGTCCCGGCTGACAGTGTGTCCTGCTGGGAAACCCGCCTGTTAACACCTAGTCCTCCTCCTCGCTGCTCCCGCTGTCTCGTAAGAGTTTAGCCGTTTCGTTTTCACGTTCTCAACTGCATTCACAGAAATTGTTCATCATGGTTATGTGATTACAAAATGTCATACATAATACCGCTTAGTATTGTCTTTCACAATTTTTAAGAACAAAAGTGAAACTTATTCTTTTCTTTTTTTAAATAAAAAAGTTACATGAATCGATAATATAAAAATAAAAGTTAAATGACTTGACAATATAAAAAAATAGAAGTGAAATGATTTGACAGTATAAAAATAAAAATTAAATGAACTGACAATATAATACCTAAATTCACATTACTAATGTGGTTCACTTGCGTTTTAATAAATCAAATGCTATTTATTAATTCACTAAAATGAATAGGGTTATGCCTTGTGTAAGTATAGGTCAGGACAGCATAGGGTTCAAATGTTATTCACACATATACACCTGTTAACTATTCTACAAACTAACTACCCATAAACATGAATTATTCAAAATTCTACTTCAATCCACTACTAGTTAATCCAACAAGCTACGTCAACACAGTGTTTATACCACTACAACATTGTTCTAATTCGTCCTCTTCTTGACACTTGTGGCATATGTCTCGTCACATGATAAATATGGAGAAGCTTTCCTTAAACATACATAGTAAAGGGAACTATGGTTATTTACACGCCAAAACATTTATACTAATTGATACACCTGATAAGAGACTCGCAATTATACATTTATCATACTCATATGTTTATACATAAAACAGTAAGATAATTTCATCTAAAACTACGTTATCACAAGAATTAATAACGTAGATGACTCTGAGAAGGGTAAAAATATTTTCATAATACAGGTTATACTACATTTTCTTACCCATTTTGTACAATTTCGTTCCGTCTTTAAGTTACCTTTCGCTTCCAAATCAGTTATTTCGCCTGTGGTGGTTATTCTGGATTCATTTCTCATGAATGGCAAAATTGTGGTCACCTCTATTCTGTAAAACAGTTTCATCTTAACATCCTATTGAACTTACAACTGACGCAAAAGATCCGAATCCTCCGGTAGTTTAAATGACAAATGTTTTGTTTCATCCTTATTACATTAAACCAAGCTTTCCTTCGGCCCCTTAGTCAAAATTATTTAATCTTACTCTACCGTCAAGAGGGAAATTTCCTCAGTACAACTCATATAGGCTGCAGTGCATCCCGCACCAGCGAAAACAGTAAGCTGTAATGCTCACAGCATCAGCAAAACACATAAACGTCACTTTTCTAGGACAAGTATTAACGCAGAGTAATTTTTCAGGCTCTGGCTCAACATCAATCAAGACTACAAAAAGGATCCATATTTCTGTTCAGTTCTCCATTTGCTGGCAAACTGCTCGTCATTTGACTACCATAATAATATTTCTGGGCCACGTAAATTACACAAACCACAACTCTTCTTTGACCTTGAAGGGAATCAATATACTGACGAAATCCACAGACAGCACTTTACATACTCAGCTATAAAGGACAAAAAAGACGTATATCATCAATATTAACATATCATCGCATATTGGGAAGCCATTGGTTAAACAATCGTATTATCGCATCCTGTTTTCAAGATTCCAAACTTACTCATTCCTTTCTCAGAGTTCTCCTATCTTAAAATATTCATAGAGCACGCATACTATAGTAAGAGATCCTCATTTATACTGATAGATATAGAATAGTAATAGATAGATAGTAGCACTGAAAGCAGAAAATCGGAAACAAGGCTACTAACAGCTGGGGAACTGGGTTTGCGAGACCCATAATACCCACAGATCGGATATTCCCCTGAGTTTTGCATTAATTCAACACAGATCTTGCTTCTCTCAGGAGCGACTCTTTTCAATTTACACAAAAAAACCATAAACAGCATTTCACTTTTTCACAAAGAAACCTTTTATCTTCACATTTGAACCAACCTAAATCCTAATTGCACAAGGAAAAAAAACCGCAAACATCACTTCAGTCAACCACATGGAAACATCGTTATCATTATTTTTACCAACATATTATTCAAAATGCATATGTCACTAATTTAAACTAACCAATTCTTTCTCCTCACCGTCCTCTCTACTCCTCACTGGTACTCATTTGTCATGTCGCCCAATTGTTCCGATTGGGCGCCTTCTGCGCTGATCATTTGTCATTGCCGGTTTTGTGCATTTCCATTTGCTGGATTATGTCCAGGGTTGGTCGGCCGAATTTCAACATCATGTGGTGCTCTGCCTACAATCCTATTCCCACCGTGTTCATCGTAGTATCGATTCTGGTTGTCGTACCTGTAGCGCTCACGATCCTGTCCACGTCCTCGATCATTTCCGTTGTTCCTCCTGTGGTCGCGACTGTTACCCCAGTTCCTATACGGCCGGTCCCGATTATTGTTCCGTTCGCGTCGCGACGACCAGTCACGCCATTGATTAGTACTACGGCCACGACTGCGATCGCGCTGCTGTGCCCCGTAATAACTTTGTGCCTAATTAGGCGGGCATTCTCCTGTATTGGCGGGCGCTGATAACCTCGTTGTTGTGCGCCCTAAAACACTAATCATCATCATCATCACCATCCTGTATTGTATTCAAATTCTTGGAGAAGTGTCTTAAGCGTTTCCACGTCCTCTTTGCATCGTCCCGCAAGAATGACGTGGCGCAAGTGCATCGGCAATTTGGTGATGCATATCCTAATTAGTTCTACAGGCCTGTATGGGTCGTATAAAAATTGATTTGCCTGCAGCAAGTGGTCGAATAGGCGTGCTGGGCTGCCGAAACCAGACTGGTTCAAATTTGGCAGCATAATTAGGCCATGCTTGACCCTATCTTGTGCCGCTTCCGACCAATAGGCGGACAGAAAGGCTTGTCTAAACTCCCGAGTGGAGTTGCAGTGACGCGCTGCCGACCTCATGCGAATCACTGGTTCGCCTTCCAAATAGCCACACATATATTCTATCTTTTGTGAACTTGCCCAGTCGGGGGGAAGACATAATTCAAATTGCTCGAGCCATGCTCGTCGATGTATTCCTTTTTGCGAATTTCGAAATATCTCAAACTTTCTCACCATAAGGAAATGTATGAAATCAAATCCCCGCATTTCCTCCCAGTGAGGCCCTTGAATGTTTCTATTTTTCTCATGTCTGCCCATCAAAATACATTCTACCCTTTCGTCAAAATCTCCCTCGTGGCCGGAGTCCCTCTCTGCACTGTTCGTATGGCTATTTTTAGTGCTATTGGCGAGTTCAGAATCACACCCAATGCGGCTTTCCAGATGCGCCACGCGTTCTTGTAATTCGCCTGTTACAGCTTTGTGCCGCCTGTTCACTTCGAACTGTCCCTTCTGAAATTTAAGAAGCGAACGCACTTCTTCGGTCTCTGCGACTGCTACCTGTGTAGTATTGTTGTCGCTCTCCATCACATTCATTGTGCCTACAATGTCCGCTAATGCCGCAATGTTATCATGTATTTGTCTGTTGTCCTCTGCCCCAGTCTGCTTCAATTGTTCTACTTGCTGTTAGAGTGCGTGAATCGCTTGACTGTTGTCCGCTACTGTGCTGCTAACAGATGCGGGACAATGCGTTCCGCCTCCTGGACCCTCGAGAGTACCTGCTGGCGTTCCCTTTGGCATTCTTCTCTCAGCGCTTGGAAATTCCTAACTAGCTGTTCCTCTCTCTCTTTCGATTCCGCATCGCGACTCCGCTTGTCCTGTTCTAAGGCTTGCAGATGGTCATCGATTTGTTCAAATGTACGGCCTAATCCTTTCATAATATCACTTTTTATTTCACTTGCCAGATTGTTTATTCTTTGTGAGATATCACCGGACACTCTCTGCATCGACTTGTCGACTTTATTTGTCTGCTGGATTCGTTTTATGTCTATTTGTTCGCCTAGCTCGCGGATCGATTTCTCAGATGATTCTTTTTGTTCTCGGAACGATTTTTCTGATTTCTCTGCATTTTCTTTATTTTGTTGCAATAAGGCTTTCATGAGTTCTGCCAATTCAATTTGGTAAGTGGGAGGCAAATTAATTTCTGGCTCTGCTGTGAGCTCGTTCGTCCTGTTCTGCATTTCGTCTGAAGTATTCCCCATTGCATTTTCGGAACCGTCCGGCGCGTTAATATTCGAAAACAAATTATCCCCTTGGTCCATGTTGCTTAAGTTGTTGGACCGCCTACTTTTAGCTTGGTTACGTGTCTGCATTCATTCAGTTTATACCCGGTATGCAACACAATAATCACAATAAATTTATCCCCCAAAAATTACGACAGTTACACGAAAGGTACCCAACCTAGTACGCACTTTTTCACACGCAAAACAAATTTTTATCTTTGATCGAAAAACTGCAATTTACAAGCGAGAAAAAAAAACACACACACATATAAAACACACAAACATAGAAAACTAAACAACAAGGCAAACAACACAACGCCAGTCAACAACGCCGTGAATCATTTGAAAGTCTGCTCAGAAACAACGCAGAAGTTGTTTGAGCGCAGCAGGGAAAAGAAAAATTAAGATTATACAACGCTCGCAATCTAACATATCAGAGATTCCAGAGTCTAGCGTTATCACAGAACACTGTCGCCATGTGTAATGTTGTTACATTACTTTGTTCTTAAATCGGTGCTGACAGACAATAAAAGCGGGTTAAAGCCTGTGAGCTATCTGAGGAAGATAACCTACATTACTGCACAACTGTTTCACCAGGTATCCAGTCTAGCTTACCAAATTCTCAACCAGACTAACATTAATTATAATCTTTTAATAGTCATACGACAACCGGTGATATATATACAAAAAAGAGAATTTAAATAAAAAGAAATAAATCAGTTTATATTTGGAAATTTATTTTAACATTGATCCTTGAAATTTCAGCATATTAAACTTGATTCATAACTAAACTGGTGCCTTATTTAGGATTGTGAAAATGTGAGATTGTAATCTTACGGAACACATCAAACATGGAGCCAAGATTGGGAGACTGCATACAACACTGCATTCATAAAATAACACATGAAGAACGTTGGAACATATGCAAGAGGAAATTAACCACAACCAACTGATTCAATTTTCACCCAAAGAAGTTACGTTCGCAGCGCAATCCTGTCCGTCATGTAATTACCACACACTGGTATACTACATTCATACTAACTCTCTGTGAAATCTGCCCGAAAAGAATAGCTGAGGGCTACTTTGATGCTTTCACCACATGCTTCACGTGGTCAACTTGGTTTACACAAAGAGTGTGACTCAACAATAATTTTGATAATTAAAATAAACTAGATCGAAAAGCAATTTACAAAAGAAACACCTTGAACTGCTTACTATCGTCTTACTATTAACCTGATGGGTCAAACAATAGTATAAGCATGTGGTACTGGTCTCACAAAGTACACCCCATGTGGGTTGAACATGAAGAAAAATTGCTATATTGAAAAATATTGTCAAGACGAGACGTTATAATCTCACGCACATTCGCGTTTATGATTGATGATATTAGTTAGAGTTACTGATCACCACGTGGTTCCACTTTACTCACAAAGTAGTGACAAAGCAACTACCGGAATATATTCTGAACTTCACGCTCGAATTACACTGCGTTGCAATTTAAGATAACATTAGATATTTTAGAGCTAAACCTGAAATAAAGGGGATTAAATTTTCAGTTAGGCTGATCTTAAGAAATCCATTGTCCTACGGACTTAGCAGACACGCGCTTAGCCGGAGATATTACCACTTCAGACGCTCGCCGTGGACAGACTGACCTGGGCTCCTACCGAGAGTGCTTCCCAAATACAAACGGAAGTGACCAGAGAGGCAGCTTCCTATACCAACATGACAAGGGACGGACATGACCATACTAAGAATAGAAACCTCTCTGCTTTTAGAATGTGTAGCTACCTGTTCCGATGTTGGTCCTACTGTTCTCTAGCAGACAGGCTTGTCTGCTACCATCCAGCATGCAACTAGAAATACATTTGCTCATTCATCCTCTCACACAGAAGGGAAGGGGGATGACAGTATCTTATCACATACAGTATATAAAACAAAGCGGATGTAGGTTCCATATGAGACTGTGTGACATGAATTACATATAAACTGTATTTTAAAGTGTAGTTGTGTGACAGATCGTTCTTGTTAATGTGTAAAAGTAACACGTTTCACTGCTCAGTCTCCTCCCAGATAGTCAGAAACACCACAGTAAATTTAGAAGAGGAATTTATGCTGTAAATGAGAACAGATTTAAGAAATTAACATGAAAGGAATCCAACAGAGACCTTTCAACCAGTTCTACCGATACTGGTGGGAGACCGAGGACAGCTGTGAGTTTCAAAGAGTTATCACGTGGGTATGCTCCCTGTGCCCGATCATTGTTTGTACATGGAGTTCAGACATAAGGCCGCCACACGACACTGAATGTTGTTGAGGCCAAGTCCCCAGTCTTTCCAGGGGAAGCTGAGTGTACCATATTTGACCTTAAAAATATTACCAGCCGTCTGGCAGTAGCCCAACTCGGCCTGCAGGTTGCGACCAACTGCCAGTTGTGATCATCTGCCAGTGACGTCGGAAGGTTCAAAAGTGGTTGAAATGGCTCTGAGCACTATGGGACTCAACTGCTGTGGTCATCAGTCCCCTAGAACTTAGAACTACTTAAACCTAACTAACCTAAGGACATCACACACATCCATGCCTGAGGCAGGATTCGAACCTGCGACCATAGCAGTCGCACGGTTCCGAGACGTCGGAAGGACTTGTCCTACGCGTGACAGCTTGGAAACCACATTTACGTTCAGATATTCCACTCACTGCAAGCATCAGGGCAACGGTGTGATGCTACAGGTGACTTGTAGAGCGCGCCGGAAGTTGATCGGTAGTGATGCCTGACGTTCCAGCACCAAAGCCATCATAGGAAAGTCCCATCGAAGCGTCCGGCAAGGCGTCAGCGGGCGTCGATGCGGTAGGAGGGAGGGAGGAACGCAGGTGGCTCCAGTCCACCCGACTCAGATGAGTGCGTCACTTATGACAGTGGGTCCGTTAGTCGCCAACTGGCCGTCTGGTCGAAGGGCCGCCGTGTAGGTGACAATACCTGTCATTACCAAGGCAGCTGAGTGATGTGCCGCTGCCGGCATTTTCGAACAGAGATAACCCTCCTTGCCGCACTCAGAGTGGGTCTTGGGTTAACCGTCTTATATAACGACCGCGCGACACCTACTGATGTTTAAATAGGATATCATGTGACAACGAAGATCGAATGCGATCTGATGCAACTCGTTTCAAACGGGATACGCACTGAACACCACCCAGAGTTCTGCGGTGTGACCGTGAACCACCCCGTAGGGCCGGAAAGCCGCTAAGACTTCTTCCACCGACAGCTCGAAAGGCAACTCAAACACGCGTGTGGTACGAACGCCCAAACCTACATGTGCCTGCGCGATCGCGCAGACGTTTCCGTCAACGTGACAAAACCGGAATGTATACTGAGCATATTTCAAGAACCTACCGCACGCCGCATTGTCAACGACCCTGACCTATATGACACTTCAAAAAGTGGTAAGATGTATTCCCAGTATCTCCGAAGGTGATATCTTTCACTCACCACGGAGAAAGTGTTCTGCTTCCAGGCTTTTGGTCGTGTATATTCATTGTTAAAAGTGAATCGAACTGTTTCTACCCTGAAGCACGTTCTTGCTCAAAAGTAAGCGAAGTGTAAGTTCTCCAAATAAACAACGCGAACTGTGCGCTTCGCAGGCGGAATACAGCGCGCGTCTGCATTGCTCGGATTTTAAAGCCAAACTGTCCGACTGACCTGTCCAGGAAGACTGAAAACTTGTCCTTAAAGCTTATTCACCGGTTTCTGGCCTTCAAACTTCACAAACGTGCGAGGTGCTGGGGCTAGAGGTGTATTTAACACTAAATTCTTCTACAATCTACATATGTAAATGATGCTCTAAGCCCACCCTATTCTAACTCCGACTTTTGCTGTTGCACAAAGATTAAAAAAAATACCCGAACTGACTAATCAACCCTGCCAGTGGAGTAGAAGAGAGTTTGGCACCTGCAATAATTTAATTTGATAAATAAGTTGAATAAACGAAGGTTTCATTAACATAGTGAGGAATGATAGGGTTGCTCTACCGATTAACAGAATGAAAGTTCTGTCCAAAATAACAATATGATTTATTAAGACTAAACACAAAATAATAAACAAAAACACATGAAACATTTACAATACATCAAATTGGCTCAAATTGGATACTCAAACAAACGCTGTGGATGTGAAGTTGTCCCTAAACTAGATTGTGAGGATTATGACGAAGTGGTATGTGGAGCCAATTCCTTGCAAGTCAAATCTTAAGCGAAAACACATAGCCAACCCAACATTTATTGCTGCTACCCAAGACAGAACAAAGTTACAGAAAGACAAACAGGCGCACTCTGCTGAGCTCTGATTATCACCTAGGAAAGTCCCTGTCTGCCAGTGCTGCGGACATACCTTACCAATCTGTCTTCGTAACTGCAAGAACACGATTTGGCGTACCGGAGGCGATGGCTGGTTGCTTCGACGTCCTCGACCGAAAGGCGAGAGCCGACTCCCTAGAGCACCCGTACAGGCCGAACACACAACATTCCCGCCCCCACGACAGTGGCCGTGGTTAAACGTTCCAATCAGCAACTTGAAACCCGGCGGAAAATTCCACTCTATTGCCAGAGCACTACCATTCCACCAATGGAGATTCTTGGCGCCAATTTCTGCGCTGATTTTGCTACGTCACGGAGCTATGCCCTGAGCAAGCCAATCACAGTTACTATTTTGCAGAAAGCGCTGGAATTTTCCCACCACAACTGCCTGGGTACACAAGTCATTCCCACGCCTCGCTGGTAGCCCGCCAAAAAGTGTTTTCGCTAAGTTTCTGCGAAGTAACGGAACCTCTAGCCCAGCCGCTACTTCAGACCCCTCCGTGCGTGTCTTTTGAGAATCTCGGCGTCTGCAAAGCATTCACTCGACTTCCTCACACCCGTCGGCTTAACCCTTTCCAGATCAGCAGTCCCCGTCTGTCACCGGACCACCCGGGTGACGAGAGACGCTGCGTGGGAAGTCCGCATGTGAAGGAATAGCGACTTTTCACTGCATGCAATTAGAGAGGAAAATCGTAAGATAGAAATATGAGAGGGGGCTCATGCCACCTCTCAAACGTTCTCCTCCGAAACTTGCAAGACTGGCACTACTGGACGAGAGGATATTGTGGACACATGGGTTAGCCACAGCCTGTGGGGTATTTCCAGAACTAGATCTTTCACTCTGCAGCTGAGTGTGCGCTGATATGAAACTTCCTGCAATTTTCATAATGTGTATGAACTGAAGCAGTTTTGAGGATATTGTTAATTCTAGTTACAGAGTTTTATGGTGAGTAAAATTTTTTCCATGCATAAAACTATTTATATGCACTGATTAGCCAAAGCACTACGACCGCCTGTTTAATAGCTTGTTGGTTCGTATTTGTAACAAAATACGTCACTGATTCGGCGTATCAGGGATGCAACAGTTTGTTGGTACGTTTGTGGAGGCGTGTGGCATCAGAAGTCTATGCACAGGTCACGTAATTCGCGTAAATAATGGGCCAGTGATCTGCGTACGCGGCCACAGCGCCCCACAGCGACCTAGATGGGTTGCATAGTATACACATGAGGTGAATTTCGTCAGTGAGACATCAACAAGAGTTCACTGTAATGCTCCTCGAACCACTGTAGCACGGTTCCGGCTCCAGGACACGAACAATTATACTACTGAAAGATGACATTGCCGTTGGGGAAGACATCAAGCATAAAGAGATGCAGGTGGTCCGTAGCTGTCAGAGTGTCATCGGGTACTACTACCGGACCTGTGAAGAGTCGTGGACGTGCAGCATTTAGCACCTAGTGATAGTTTCACTGTCCTACCTCTTTCCGTAGGTAGTTACGACAGTAGTGATCATTCAATCATCTTAGCCGTTTTCGAGATACTGGTTCACAAGCTCTGCGTAGTAATAATTTGCCGTTTTTCAAAGTCGCGTATTACAAAGTATTTCCCCATTGGCAGCCCATATCTTTGCTAGGGTGTCCCACGCCGTGTCTGCTCCGCTCACAAGTTTTTGTCATCGCTTCACGTGTCCGCAACGCCACCAGGTAGCACACAGCGTAGCTGTGGGCAGTGGTCATAATGTTTTGGTTGATCAGTGTAACGTGTGGACGGTCGAGTACCACCCTGCAACCTCAAACGAAAGGCCTCCTTACGATGGAACGAATGAATCGCAGGGTTAAATTTCAATAGATTATTTGCTCCTAGATACACGAGAATGCTACATCTTAGAACATATTTTCTCGTTTAGAAAACTCTTTACTTTTCTGGAGTAATTATTGAAATTTCAGAGAAAGACTTCAACACGTGAAATGAATGCTATCACTTCATAATAGAATAAAAATGCATTAAGCTTCTACTACAGGGCTGGCAAGTCGGCTAATGCGAATTAATTGCCATAAAAAGCAGTTGATACTTCATTGAATGCTAGGTTTTATTAACTCCAAAGACAGTAAATACAAAGCGTAATAACTACAAAGGCGTAGATTTATCTGCTGATCACATATGTTATGAATCACACTCATACTGCTCCCAACTTGGTCAACCACTAAGTAGATTATCAGCTGAATGGGGCATTACATCACTAGTGCGCGTTTTTCCATCTCGTCCTTTCAGCGCCGGCCAATGTGGCTGAGCGGTTCTAGGCGCTTCAGTCTGGAACCGCGCGACCGCTACGGTCGCAGGTTCGAATCCTGCCTCGGGCATGGATGTGTGTGCTGTCCTTTGGTTAGTTAGGTTTAAGTGGTTCTTAGTTCTAGGGGACTGATGACCTCAGATGTTAAGTCTCATAGCGCTCAGAGCCAGTCGTCCTTTTAGCAACTGTTCAAAACAGGCTCATTTCCACATGTGTCGTGCACGGACTATCTTTGTGCAATACAGCTTCGTAACCATTTCTTCGCGCTGTGAATCTTTTCTTCTGTCTAGCTGCGTGATCGTAGCGATATAAGGGATTCCTTCACCCACCACTGTCTGAAGTTCTCCGTAAGTTCCTGCCTCTAACTGTAGCCTTGCATGACGTCTGTCAAAATGTCAGGATTGCTCCAATAAGAAAGCCGGTGTAAAGGCGGTGTAGAGATTGCCATCACCCTGAGTGCAGATCATGACTTAGTCACAGCCTCGATGAAAACAATATTGTTGAGGCACATCTCTGTCACCTGGGAAACTTCCGTAGGCAGCACTTAACTGTTGCAATCATTCGCTCCATGTCCTCCCCATAATGCTGCCCACGGAACGACGAACACCCATGAGACATTATTCTGGGCAAGGTATGTATATATATGTGGACAGAACAGTTCGGCCAATTTTTTGTGGGCGGCGTAAAAGTCAGACGTTGTTCATATGTATGGTTTGTGGCAGCCATCTCCTTCCCACAAACCACTCAAATGCCGACAGAAATTCGCTTGTAGGTAGATAGCAGCGTCGGTAGCGCAAGCGAAAAGAGCGATGTAGCATTGTTAATAATGCAGCCGTGCTTGGTGAATAATGCAACTACGAAATTTATTTCTGTAATAGCGAATAAATTTCGTATTAGTAAGCAACTCGCGGGGAGCGGGGCTTCCATTTGTTGAAAATTTTTTTTTGTTTTTGTTTTCTTTGCTGAAATTGAGTGGCAGGCACATTGAAAGTTTCAATAGTATGACGAGCAGTTGTAACTGATTAAACCTGGTATTTACAAACATGTTACTAATGTTCATTATTTGGAAGAACGCTTGCTGATACTGACTGCCAAAGCATATCTGTCTAAGCTTGGTATTTAAGAATAAGTGATGAATGCTGAATATACAAACGCAAAGCAACGATAGTGAATACGCACATAATCTGTCATAAACAAGGTCCGGTCCACGTAGTTACCAAAACTTTAAAAACTTTCGTGTGCAAACATATGTGACGAAATCTTCAAAAAAGAGCAACAAAACACAAGAGGAAATTACGAGAGCATAATATTAGTAAACGACATAGTTTATACAAAACTAAAAGCACGCATGTTCTTTATATCTTGCGGGGAAAATCATTCAGGAACAAGAGAAATTTCTAACCAAATCTTATCAATTCTAGTTTCGATTAGACCGTGTATTCAAAAAACCAACTAACAACAGAAATTATACGATACAGATACGCTAAGGCGACCCTCCCAGCTTTATCGGTCGCTAACAGCAAGTCGTAAAGAAAAAAGTATTTATACCAAACACACACACTCGCCATGAGGGAAACGGTTTATCATGATATCTATATACAAAAGCTAATGTACCGACTGACTGACTCACTCACTGATTCGTCATATCCGAGCCCAAACCACTAAGTATATCAACTTGAAATTGCCAAAGGACGTCGATCTTACACAGTAGGCGTCTTTTAAGAAGTGGTTTTTCGATATTTCACACCTAAGGGGTGAAATAGGAGATGAAAGGCTTTTTGAAATTATGTCACTATTACGGCAATTTCGAAGCTAGACCTATGAAAATTGCGATTTGTTTTCTTAATAAGAAATAAAGAAATATGTGTTCCAACATTTTTTGAAAATTTAACACCTATGGGGAGATGAAAGAAGGGATGAACATTTTTATGGAAAAATTTCGTAATGGAAGCATTTTTGAACCTAAATCAATGAAAATTTTTATTTGGCTTCTCTTTAAGACACTAAAAACAAACGACTTTCACTGTTTTTATAAAATTCAACCCCTAAGGGGTTAAAACACGGAGCGAAATGTTTTATGAATATATTCCTTTGTGAAAGCATTTTCCAAGCTAACTCTTTGAAAACTGTTATTTGGCTTCTCGCTTCGAAATGAATCAATACGTGTGTCACTGTTTTTGGAAATTCTACCCCTAAGGGGTTGGAACTTGGCCAATCTGAATCACTGACTCATCTTCACCCAGCCCTCACCCCTATCGATAAAACTTGAAATTGGAAGAGGCTGTTGATCTTAAACTGTCAATATCGTTTAAGAAGCGAATGTTCGATAGTCTACTCCTAATAGGATGAAACAAGGGATGAAAGGCTTTTTGAAAATGTGTCGCTATTAAGGTAGTTTTGAAGCTAGAACAATGAAAATTAGTGTCGGGTTTCTCAGTCAGGAATAAAAAAACAAGTAAAAGCAACATGTTTCAGCGATTTCGGAAGTTCGACCACTAAAAGGGTAAAATAGTGGGTGAAAGCTTTTTCAAAAATAAATCATTATTACAGAGCTACTAAGGCATTTTAAAGGTACCTTGTATAAAAATTGGTACTTAACTTCCCCATTAGGCATAAAAAAGTACCTGTTTCAATATTCCTGCAAATTCAATCCCATCAGGAAGTGAAATAGGGGATACAAAGTTTTATGTAAACATTTTTAAAGCAATATCTAAAAAAAATTGAATTTGGCTTCTCGGTTGGAAATAAAAGAATTACATGTTTCACTGTTTTTGGGACATCAACGCCTATGGGGATGAAATACGGGATGAAAGTTTCTACGGAAATATTTTACTACATAAGTATTTTTGAAGCTAAATCGATGAAATGTATGGTTGGTTTCTGTGTTAGGATGAAAAATACGTTTTTGAAGGTTTTTTAGAAATTCAACCGAGAAGGGGTGAAAAATCGGATGAAAATCCTTAAGAAAACATTTCGTTCCGTTAAAAAAATTAAAGCTAAATCTACGAAAACTGATATTTTACCCCTCTGTTATATATGAGGAAATATGTGTTGAGGGATGAAAATCTCTGAAGAAACATCACAACAGGAACGCAAAATGTATGATTACAAGCGCCCTGGTCAAAAGTTACCACAATCGCTTTTTGGTCAGAAATACATTCGGAGAAGACCACGTTTCTAAGGTCTTAACTAGCCGAAAAATTTAGAATGTATTCCATTTTGCAAACAACAAAGAGATTAAAGAAAAGAAAATCTGTGCAGATCGTACAGTCTACACGAGCGAAGTAGCGGACTCTAAGCTAGTTAAAAAAATTAAAAGCATCTCGGACTCAAGTAATAATCACTGGTGATGTCATGTGAGAGAACATTATTATCTCATAAAAGCCACACGGATACTGGCCTCTTTAATCACTATCTAATACTACAAAGGACTCTGGTTCACCAGCCAACATGTGTTGCGCAAAACCGCGAATTTACTATGAATTTTCTCCCCCGAAGTAACTAACTAATCACAAATTTCAGCGTAGCAAATTCCCGAACATTTACGAAATGTAAACATTTTGCTTAAAATTACGAATAGAGCTTTGCAAGAACAAATGTTCAAAATCTTTCTTTTAGAAACGCCATACAAATTTACCTAGCAAAACTGACCAATTAAAATTCCGAACGTTAATGACACACACACTAGAACGCGCAGCACTGAGCACTTCACTGTACGAGTGACCAAAAAGACAATTTTGAAGTGCAATGATTGACTGTAAATAATCTTATTTTGTCGCATTAGCTTTGTTAAACTGGTCCTACAAACTTCCGTGGCTTACCACACAGTATCAGAAACAGTACTGCTCGAAATCGATCTCTGGCTTAGAGAAAGGAAACCTTGTCCAAGTGCAATGCAAGAAAAGGAACTATGGTAGGCACATTCTACTACAATCTTGCGCAACTGTGTTCCGTTAAGTGCGGTGATTCTCGATTATAAAATATATCTTTAGTTAGGGAACGGTGGAAGGAACCGAACTTACTGAATTATATGGAAGAGACTGTAATTTAAAAACTGTATTATGAAACTGACCTTTAGCTGTTACAACAACATTTACAACATTCACTTTTTATAGAACAACTACACCTCTGCTATGTAATTTGTTAATGAAATGGTAAACGAATGGTGAAATTGTGATTTTGAGTGAGGATTATTTTGCTTAATCTCTTCTCGACAGTTAAGGTAACCGACCTGAATCAATAAAGAGAAGTTATACCGAAAGTTTACTCTTCACAAAATCATCATAAATAATTCGTGATGAAGCAATCCAGCGATAACACTGCCTGAATATCTTGACACTTCTATGATCAATACTTACAAAATCATATTTCAAAAATCAGGATCCTCAGCGTTTTCATCTCTCTGTTCTGCTAGTTACTCACCAAACCGCTGAGCAGCGTGATCAATACCAGGCTCCCTCACCTAACACTCTCGAGTGCTACATAGGCAACAACAATACTACTGACAACCAAAGATCACATTGCTTGTTCTTAGAACCGCTGTGGCGTAACATACCTACTACTAACGACATATCTGGAAACATATCCAGTGTGCAAGTGTGAAATATGACTCATCGAATATAAAGAGATGTCACATCTCTCACGTGATATCACGTGTCGCGCGAATAGTGAAGTACGGAGGAGATGATATTACTGTATGGGAGTCTTTTGCATGATTGTACTGTGGTACCCCTATTGAAATTAAAAAAACGCAAAGTGGGGAGGGATATGAACATATTTTTCAACAGTGTGTACTGCGTACAGTAGAGGATCGGTTCGGAGACTATAAGTGTATCACCATGTCACCGCACTGTGTTGTGAAGAAGCGTCTGTGAGCCAATGGTTTGTGGACAATAACATTCTTTAAATGGCATGGCGTGGCGATATGGAATACCTATGGAATGAGTTAAACGTCAACTTCGATCCATATGCTTGCGTCCAACACCACTACTTTCTCTTGTTTCGGCTCTTGAGGAAGAACATGCTGTCATCCTACACATGCATTCAGACAGCCCATTGTAAGGGTCACCAGTAGAGTTCAAGCCGTCATAAAGGCGAAGAGATGACACATCCCATTACTAATCTGCAATAATAGGTTTCGGATAATTTTGATGAGATAGCCTGTGTTAAAAACTAGTCAAGTTGTCAACGTCGGAAAGAAGATAAGGCAAAAACATTAATGGCTCCTAATGAAACTATAGGTACAACATTTTAGAGCTTTGTAGTCCTTAGGCAAGTAGTAAATACAGAGAAGTCCAGCAACAATGTAGACATTCATCGGCAGTCAATATTAATGGTACAAAATGCCATTCAGTCCATATATGTGTTCAAAGTGATCCCCATTAGCAGCCAAACAACGTTGATAGGAGCTGAAATGTTGACCGAACTATGGCTCTCAGTGTTGCTATAGTGATAGCCACACAGGACGCCTTGATGATTTCTTGTGGCTCATTCAATGTACAGTCGTGGACAAAACGAGCGAGACCCCTCGCCTTTTCGTTATACTGATCCGCACAGCTTTAAAGTCTGCTACACAGCATAACAGGCAAGGAGACGAAGTGCTACCAACATACTATGCACAGGCGTGAAATTTAAAAACCATCCGAACTATGTCAGACTGTTTTCAATCATGTGTAAGACTATATTAAAGCTGATTAGTGTGTTAAACACAACACGTAAACATAAGATATAAATGAAAGAAGAAACGCTAATTAGTATGAACTGTACTAATAAAAATGAATTTCAGCTTATCGAGATAACATAACTGTTTTAGTAATACAAAGTACCCCAGATCGTTACGAATTAGCAAAATAACATGCGCATTCGGTCGCGAAACCGTCTGTGTCAACGTTCAGACCAGTCATACTGGATTACCGTTGCTGACCTACCATGAAAGTGTGCAAATTTAGCAATGCGTGAAGATTCATAACGAAATTCAGTTAAAAATCATTCAGTGCCACACTTAAGTCAATTCATATTGATATCCACAGGGCGCCGGTACAGAATAAAGGTAGCAATAAAACGTATTGGGGGTGCGATAATTTCTTAAAATTGCTTTGCTGATAGTCTATCTGCCTCCATCGAGATTAGAACCGAAAACAAACCAGACCTCCCTTGCAGTAACAAACACATTTCACTGCGCTAGCAGACAACCCAGGCAAATAGCCCTCTATTATTACCGCAGACATGAATAAGTCGGCAATTTCGCAGTGAAAATGGCAAAATGATCTGCACTTTCTGTTGCATAGAGCTTCCTGGACTCAAAAACATGAATTTTCTACCTTTATGTCACCGCTTATGTGACAATCATTCGGGATGTTTATCGAAATAACAAAATACTGTTATCAGTTAATAAACTTAGTAGGATAATTCTGCACCACCCCAGCAAATAAACGACTACATAGCTACCAAACGTGTTATACAATGTTTCGAATTCTCCATTAGACTCTCCACAGCTAGAAAACGTTCACTAGCCGAAGTGTTTCTTAAGCTAGCTAGCAATAGGAATTCTCGCACTTCTAAAACGCGGTGGCATTAATACTGGGATCTGAATTACGACGTGTATAGGCAAATGGATTTTATTTGCATTCCTGTAAATGTGATTTGGATCGAAAGCGTAGCTACGAGTAATATGCTGATGTATCGACTGCAACCAGAACGTTTCGAATAAAGAGTAGGGGTAATTATTTATGCGGCCCTCATCTTCAGTAACTGTCGTAGCTATTTTCATCACCTAAATCGGTAAAAATGGAACCCTACTAGTCTCACTTTCTTGACCGTCTATCTGTCTATCCAACACTTAAACCCCGTTTACCTCGAGTTCGGGTAGACATAATAAGCGGAAATATATCACACTTTCTGCGGTATATGGTCCCTTGGTGGTGTAAAAAAGTAAGCTATGTCTATGCAATCTAAAGATACGGCCGTTTATCTAAGGAAAATTTACGCGAAATGTCAAAAAATGGCTCTAAGAACTAAGCGACGAAACTGCTTAGGTCATCAGTCCACTAATCCTAGAACTACTTAAATCGACCTAACCTAAGGACGTCACACACATCCATGCCTGTTGTAGGATTCTAACCTGCGACGGAAGCAGCCGCGCGGTTCGTGACTGAAGCGCCTAGACCGCCGGCACGGTAGCTCAGCGTGTCCGGTCAGAGAGCTGATTGGCCTCTGTAATAAAAATAAATAAAAAAATGAGTGGAAGGATCAACAAACGAACTTAAACGGGTGTTTTGTGACGTCCACGACTACCAAACACAACGAACAAGATGAAAAAAAAAGAAAAAAAAAAAAGATAGCCGCTCGGTCACCGCACCCGACGAAACCCTTTTCACCTCATATATAATGATAATATATACCGTCTAGTGAGGATAAACTGTATTCGCCAGCAACTCAGATCGTTTGACCACGGGACTTTTAAGAAGCTACATTCAAATTTTGTTCGAAGTCTTCTGCAATAGCCACTTATAAACACCCTAGGAACGTCGTATGCGATATCCTCTTCTGAAGACGCTCTCAGATACTGCAGTACTATAACAAGTAGTTAAGCATTTATTATTATTGGTCCATGCATGACACTTTATTTCAGTATCAATTTAACACACCCAGGTGTTTGTCTATGGCTGAAAAAAACGAACAAAAAATAAATAAACAGCAAACAACTTCGATGTTCGAATGAAATTTAATTCATATGTCACAATTACAACATAATTTCGTTGTTACACCTTCATAACTACATCTACAGGATTTCTTTGCCATACAGACTTACGTGCCGGGCAAAGGGTTCATCGAACCAACTTCGGACTGTTTCTCTACCGTCCCACTCTTAGACTATCAGTAAAGCAATTTTAAAAAATTCATTAGGTTTCATTGCTACCTTTGTTCTGTACCTGCGCCCTGTGGATGTCAATATGGAACTCTCGTAGGGTTTCATACTTGCTACCGCCTACTTTTCCCTCTTCTGTCAATAACTGAATCGACTTAAGTGTGTCACTGACTGATTTTTAACTGAATTTCGTTATGAATCTTCACGCATTGCTAAATTTGCGCACTTTCAAGGTAGGCCAGCAACGGTACTCCAGTATGACTGGTCTGAACGTTGACACAGACCGTTTCGCGGCCGAATGCGCATGTTATTTTGCTAATCCGTAACGATCTGGGATCCTTTGTATTACTAAAGCACTTACGTTATTTTGATAAGCTGAAATTCATTTTTATTAGTACAGTTCATACTAATTAGCGTTTCTTCTTTCATTTATATCTTTTGTTTACGTGTTGTGTTTCACACACTAATCAGCTTTAATATAGTCTTACACATAATTGAAAACAGTCTGACATAGTTCGGATGGTTTTTCAATTTCACGCCTGTGCATAGTATGTTAGTAACACTTCGTCTCCTTGCCCGTTATGCTGTGTAGCAGACTTTAAAGCTGTGCGGATCAGCATAATGAAAAGGCGCGGGGTCTCGCTCGTTTTGTTCACGACTGTACCTGGTTTCTATTGGTAAACTTCATTTTTCAAAATCCCTCGTAGGCAGAAGTCATGATATGGGAAGTCTGGAGACCGAGGCGGATATCCAACAGCTCCTCTTCGACCAATCCATCGTCCACGTAGGTTTTCATCCAAGAAGGCTCTAACATTTCTGTGATATTGAGGCGGACTGCCGTCTCATTGCAGGCAAAATCTTTCATTTCCAAAAAACTCTCGAATGGCAGGTAAAATCTATGTTTGCCGCATCTTCAACAGTTACGGTACCTTCAAAGAAGAATAGGTCAAACAAACCACGCGATGACAGACCGCATCACCTATTAACACTCGTTACATTAGTACAAACAACAAGAAAAGTTTTGCATCACCCCGATTCCCAGAACTCCTGAAGAGAGACGTTGACTGTGGATATTGTATCACAGACACAGTCCCACAGTCCCTTTGACTCTTCAGAGATGTCACTAAAGGCACAGACAGATGTAAAGAACTATGCATGAGCAGCGCCTAAAGAACGGAGAGTCATTCGACCAGAAAGGAGGTACACGGCTCGTGTTGTCTGTAGTTCAAACGTGCCTACATGGTCAATACCGCGGTTCGATCGCGTCCGCATTGTTTCTTTGTCCCAAGAAGGGCTTTCAAGAAGGGAGGTGTCCAGACGTCTGGGAGTGAACCAATGCGGTGTTGTTCGGACATGGAGGAGATACAGAAACTTTCAATGATATACCTCGCTCAGGCCGCCCAAGGGCTACTACTGCAGCGGATGACCGCCATCTACGGATTATGGCTCGGAGGACCCTGGTAGCTACGCCCACCATGTTGAATAATGCTTTTCGTGCAGCCACAGAAAGTCGTGTTATGACTGAAACTGTGCGCAGTAGGCTGCATGATGCGCTACTTCGCTCGCGACGTCCATGGTGAGGTCCATCTTTGCAACCACGACACCATGCAGCGCGTTGCAGATGTGCCCAACAATATGTCGAATGGACCTCTCAGTATTGGCATCACGTGCTCTTCATCGATGAGTGTCGCATATGCGCTGAACCAGAGAATCGTCGGAGACGTGCTTGAGGCAACCCGGTCAGGCTGAACGCCATAGACACACTGCCCAGCGAGTGTCATAGTGGAGGTTAACTGCTGTTTTGGGATGGCATTATGTGGGGCCAACGTACGCCGCTGGTGGTGATGGAAGGCGCCGTAATGGCTGTGCGATATGTGAGTGCCATCCTCCTACCGATAGTGCAACCATGTCGGCAGCATATTGGCGAGTCATTCGTCTTCATGGACGATAATTAGCAGCCCTATTTTGCACATCCGGTGAGTGACTTCCTTGAGGATAACAACATCGCTCGAGTAGAGTGGCCAACATGTTCTCCAGACATGAACCCTATCGCTCATGCCTGGGATAAATTGAAAAGAGCTGTTTATGGACAACGTGACCCACTAACCACTCTGAGATATCTACGTCAAATCTCCGTTGAGGGGTGGGACAATCTGGACCAACGGTGCCTTGATGAACTTGTGGATAGTTTGCCACGGCGAATACAAGCATGCATCAATCCAAGAGGACACCCAAGTGGTTATTAGAGGAACCGCTGTGTACTGCAATGTGGACCCCCACCTCTGAAGATCTGGCTGTATGGTGATACAATAAGCTATGTGTGGTTTTCATGAGGAATAAAAAGTGCAGAAATGATGTTTATGTTGTTCTCTACCCGAATTTTCAGTACAGGTTCCGGAACTCTCGGACCCGAGGTGATGCAAAAGTTATTTTCACGTGTTTATGTTAGCCCATGTGAACGTGAGGATTTTCAGGTTCGCACTACACGCAGTTGTGGTGGTTCATAGCACCATTCAGTCCGAATTGCGCCTCGTCAGGCCACATAACCATCCCTGCAAACCGTTCATCCTCGCAAAGCATGCCTCGAAACTGTGGGATCCTGCCCAATTGTGTCTTATAGGGTAGCTAAGAAGCTGCTTTCTCGGATACCTAGACAACATACAAGCAAATCATATTAATGGAGTTTATTACAGTAATTGAATTGATAATGCGTAACTTTCGTTTCTAGATGATGGATTGCAAGCAAATAGTCAATGTCCTTTGATATATACAATTTCCATGTAAGCGAATCACGTAAGTTCATAAGTCACTGCTATCGATAATATCACTGCGGCTCTTCTAGTCCTCTCTTCTAGTGCTCAGTTTCTAGTGCGTCCGAGCTAGGCGGCGCGTCGCTTTTATTCTCTTCGTGTAGATGTCGTTCCTGTCGTGCTGACGTCCTGGTCAGCGTGCTATTGGCTGGCCTCATCTCTCAGCGCTCTCTGCTGTGTCGTTCTCGATCTTCGTGCCGTAACAGAAACCACTCGCAGTACTGCATCCCTCTGTCCGGGTCGTCCTCGTTCATAGCGTGCACCAATCTTGGAATATATACTTTCCACTTTGCAGCCTTGAGAATTCGCGGTACGCTGATCGGCTTTCCGCGGCTTCACATGCACCCTGCTTCACAGATTTTTGAGATCACGTAGTAAAGTCGTGCAACACAGCAGCGCTGGAACCTCGAATTGTTGATGTTTTTCGTCAGCCTGACCTTTCCATATGCACATCCTGAGTATAGCCTCCTCCTAATTTATTCCGAATACGATAAATAGTTACACTTGTTGGTGGCTAAGTGCCGTACACATTACGCCATTGACGTTGTGCCTCCATCATGTTTCCGTTTTTGCAGTACCTCTTCAATAAGGCGATACGATGCTCAGACGAAGTTCTTGCTTCACTCATTGCTGCACTGTCATCTACTGCGTGGTCCGCCCCGATAGCTGGGACTGCCGCTCTATGTGGCCCCGGTTTGATTCTCGGCTCGGGGACTGGGTGTTGTCTTCATCATCATTTCTTCACCATCTGGCGCGGAGGTCGCCCAGTGTGGCGTCGAATGTAATAAGACCCGCACCAAGGAGGCCGGATCTGCCCCGTAAGGGGCCTCTAGGCCAATGACGCCAAACACTCATTTCCATTTCCATCTACTGCGTGTAAAGCAGCAACGATAGGTCATTTTGTACCAAAGATTTTAACTGTGAAAGAGCGTCTACAGTTTTATGGAGCCTTCTGGACCTGTATTAGGCAGGCAGTGTAAATTTTGAAGGTAGTTCGCACCCTCCCAGTCTAGGTGCATGAAGAAGGTACCTGCTACGTTATCCTCGATCCTTGGATTCCAGTTGGGCAACGAATATAAAATGTTGACATGCAATCAGAGGGCGAGGCGTTTCCACTTCAGTTTTCTTTAAACATCCGCCGCACGATGAGTTCTTAGCCACGCCATCGGTTATAGCGTGGCGGGCCGGGTGTCGTTAGCCATGCCCCACCGCGCATAACGAGAGGAGTTCCGGCGTAAGAAATGCTCGCCTGCCCACAGAGCCGCCCAGCATGCCGGGATGGCATGGCCGACACTTCGTGCTGCCGCCCACACCGGAGCGCTCAGAAATCTGGAGAGGCCACTCGTAAAAACCATCGACTCCAATGAAGTCTAGAGCAGAGTTTCCTTTTTAATAAGGTCCTTTACCTCAACCGACGTTGCTCGTCCGGCTAACTCTGAATCTGGTCTCTTTCCTGGCAATGATAAACGCCTTGTTACAAATTCCACTAAATACGAATCAGGAGTATAATGGATAGGGACGGCGGACAGCGGCCGCTCGGTGGGAGTGTGGATCGGCTATGAGGCGTACCGAGATATTCCGTACCACAGCGCTGTGTCCCGGATGGCGCAGTGGTTTTCGCACGTACCTCGTAAGCAGGTGATCGTGGGTTCGAATCCTCGTCCGGTACACAATTTCGCTCCTCGCCACTGACTCCCCACCCAAGATCACCTTGCAGACATTTATTTAAGGATCTCGGAATATTCACAGTACCTTCGCAATACATATATTCACTTATGAAATTTGTCATTAATAACCCATCCTAATTCAAAAGTAACAGGGAAGTGCACAGCTGCAACACTAGAAGAAAGGGTGCTGTTCACTATTCTGGATTAAGTCTCACTTTGGCACGGAAAGGGGTGAATCATGCTACCATAAAAATATTTGGTCATTTTCAAAATAGTATGAAAAGTCTGACAGGTAGACCACCAACATTTAAAAGCAAACTAAAAGAATTTCTGAATGATAACTCCTTCTACTCGATAGATGAATTCTTAGATGTGAAGTAGTACTGCAGAAAAATAAAAATAAAAAGTAAAAATTTAAAATAATCAAAAACTAAAAAAATTAATTAATTATTTTGTGTAAAGAAAACTTATGTTAATGTGACACGTTCTACATCATTTTGAAGTGTTGTATTCATGATCTATGGAACAAGGATTAATGTATGTATGTATGCGTGCATTTCGTTTAATATCCCCCTGCAGCTGATGGAAGTGATGCCCCTTCTATCTACAGCTGCAGGATCTGCGTGGTGTCTGTTCTTTCGAAGGAACAGACACAATGCATTCAAATAACGATGACCTTCCACTCAGATTCCCTATCGTGACCTACGCTACTTAGGGTACTCTTAAAGGCGCAGGGAGAGAAATAATGAATTAATTTATTACAGCTTCTTAGTTTATCATTTTGTAAAGCGACAATTAAATAAGGAGATGGGATTTCCAGATGCTCAACAAGCAAGTAATTTGGTTAAAAGTCACGTCTGAAGAACGACGTCTAAAGCATTGTGAAAAACTAGAAACTGGAAGTTAACTTGTCGTCCCCTGTCGATAACACTCATTACTTCGTGAGAATAATCATCAACAACTGTTTCACACAAATCATATTTTCTGAATCCGTGGGGTTTGTGTGTCATTCTTTTCCTTCGAGTACACACAGTATATGTGGCGTATAACTGAAAAAAGTGTCATGATGATCTCTCCATTGGCAAAGGAATCAGGACTAGTCCCCCATTCGGAATTACGGTAGCAGATTGCCAAGGGGGGATGACCATGAGAGTATGACAGAGTAACGTTATCCATGGAAGCCATTTTCAACATACTGCAGCTTTCCTGAAGTAGTTGTTGTGCCTCAAGGCAGGCGTGTACGCGCTGCATTATGTTCTGTCTCACGCGTTCACATCGGCCAGGCTGCATCCGAACAGTGTCAAATGTAGCATGCATACGCTGCTCCAGTGTCCCCACACATGGAATGGGCTCTGCATACACGATGCTTTTGAGGTGGCTCCTTAACCAGAAATCGCACAGCTTGTGATCCGGTGAACGAGCAGGCCATCCAACTCGACCAACGTCCTAGACCTCGGACACATACTGCAACTGTAATTTGTTCAAATGGTTCAAATGGCTCTGAGCACTATGGGACAACATCCGTGGTCATCAGTCACCTATAACGTAGAACTACTTAAACCTAACTAACCTAAGGACATCAAACACGTCCATGTCCGAGGAAGGATTCGAACCTGCGACCGTAGCGGTCGCGCGGTTCCAGACTGGAGCGCCTAGAACCGCTCGGCAACACTGGCCGGCTATACAAGAAGAGAAAAGAAGTTTTTTAAGTGTGCTGCTACAAAAGAATGCTCAAGATTAGATGGATAGATCACGTAACTAATGAGGAGTAACTGAATACAATTGGAGAGCATAGCAATCTGTCGCAAAACATGACTAGAAGAAGGGATCGTTTGACAGAACACATTCTGAGGCATCAAGGGATCACCAATTTAGTTCTGTAGGGAATCGTGGTGGGTTAAAATGGTAGAGGGAGACAAAGAGATGAATATAGTGAGCAGATTCAGTGGGGCGTAGGTTGAAGTGGTTACTCGGAGATGATGGGACTTACACAGGAATAGAGTAGCGTGAGGAGTTGCATCAAATCAATCTTTGGACTGAAGACCACAACAACAGCAGCAACAACAACAACTGAAACTGGGGCTGCATGGTAGAACGCGCATTGACCGCAGTCTCCGTAAGGAAGTATGATTGAAAAATGGTCTGTAGAACGACAACCACGCATTTCCACATGTAAGTTTTCATTAGACTTTTTTGTTCCGTATCCTCTCGTCGATCGGTCCCTAGACTTTGAACACGGTGGAAAAAATAAAAAATCTCCCTCTTTATCTAGCCTGAGCCTTAATTCATTTCCATCATTTTCTGGCTTCCCTACAACGTTCTAACTTCTGACATTCCACGCCCCAATTCGTAAACTTTAACCTTTCGTTTGTATTCAACCTTCTCCCATGATCACTTCCCTCCAGGCAGTCCTCTCATGGCGATTCAAATGAAGAAGAAGTCGTGAATCTTTTGCCAAAGGAGAGATCATCATGGCACTTTTTCAACTACAGGCCACATGTCCTGACGATAAACATTGTGTGTCATTAATGCAGTGGTTCACATTGCCTTCTGCATCCTTATCCCGCTGGTAATTGACATTCCTCCTCCTCTTAGTGGCAGTTCCCCTCTCTTCGACAACGTTGTTGACAGAAAGAGGGTGTCTTCTTATGATGGATGTTGTCGGCTGGCATTGATGGTGATTTTTGTCCAAAGTTTAGGCAGTAGTGAGGTTCAAACCCAGGACCGAAAGTGATTTGATTAGTAGTCAAAGACGCTACCCCTAGACCAAGAGTGACAGTACTGTTACTGATATGGGTCCCTAATTACCTGATTTCTTCTGTTTCCTTTCTTGTGTGTATTCGTGTGACCTATGTACTTCCCCAGTCCTGGGTATGAGTTTTTAGTCTAAGCAGCGGTTGATTTGATTGTTGAAAATTGAGCTATTTTGCGGGAATAAACTGTAAGGAGCCTTCCGGCGCAAACTTTTACTCTACTAAGTCACTTATGTTTCTTCAGTACAGCTGTTCTTGAGTCTGTTCCTGTCATAGTTACAGTACCTTTTTTTTTTATTGATAGACGTGTCAGTTGGTTTTCAAATTCATGTGTGAAAATACGGATCGTATTACTAGAAATAGTGAAAGAACAACTATTATTAACAGTTTCAGCCTTCTTCTAGGCTTCGACTGTTCATACATACATACTACTTGAGTTGAAATCATCAGTATTTCTCTTTGCAAAACCACCCAGAATACTGCATAAAAAACCACGTTATTCTCTTAGCTGCAGTTAGGTTAGTTTAGATTAGATTACACTCAGTTTTCGTTCCATAGGCCAAAAATTATATGAATCTCGTGAGTATGGAACATGTCAGAAACTATAACGTAAAGACACAGAACATCTGAATATAATACTCACTCTCCTGATAATTTGTCAGGAGATTCCCAAAGTATGTGAGTACATTACAGTAAACTGGAACTGCTAGTATCCAAAACATTACACTTTTAATGAATTTTTCATACTCACAACACCTAATATTGGATGTTGAGATAACGTGCTGTTAAAACTGAAATCTAACAGTCTCTGTTAAGGTAAACATCCGTAGAGTAGAAGGAGTTTCCTACCAAAAAGTCTTTCAAATTCTGTTCAAAGTTGCTTTCCCTCAAACCAAGCATTTAATGGTTGCTGGCAATTTATTGAAAATAATTGCCAAGCTAAATGATTTTTAGGTCTTTATGTAGATTGTTCTTATTGTAAGTATTGATAGTGTATTGAGCTATTGTTTGGACATACCGACATATTATTGGCATCAAATTTCATTATGAAATAAATGTTTGGAGAGGCAGTACTTAGAATACCTACACCCTTGAAGGGTTTTCTACATGATGTCCTCGAATTAACAGCACAAATGAATCTTATTACATGCTTCTGCACTCTAAAACGTTTGCTCAGTTTGACGAGCTACCCCACAATATGATCCCATATGACATAATAGAACTAAAGTAACCAAAGTGTGCAAGGTTTTTATATTTATATCTATTACATCTGACATCACTCACATTGCGAATACAGACTTGTTTAAGCGCTTCAGCAATTCTGTGGTGTGCTTTTCCCTACTGAAGTTATTATCGAGTTATAATTCTGGATATTTAACACTGTCAGCCTCTTCTATCTGAATGTCTTCATATGTGATACATATACAGGAAGGAAATCTCTTACAGGATTAAAATTTTGTGTAGTGTGTCTTTTTGAAGTTTAAAGACAGCAAATTAACTTTAAGCCATTTATTAATATGAGAAAAAATTTGGTTAGCAGCCATTTCTAAATCTATACTTCTCTTTTCCGTTTATTGCAAAGTTTGTATCATCTACAACCAAAACAAACTTATCATCTGCTAACGTAACAGACGCGAAGTCATTAATGTACACAAGAGAAAGCAAAGGACCCATGATGGAACCTAGAGGAGCACCACATGTAATTAATTTCCTGAAGAGCGATCGTTTGCCTGACAAGTACAGGGTGAGCAATAATGAACTATATGGAACAGAATCGTCATAAATTCTGAACGGATTGTGTTGGGACGTTCAAACTGCACTGTTGGCCGCCGGGGATGACGGGAATTAATATGCGCATCTGTACACACATTGTTGCTGTCGGCCTTTTTCTTGTCACATGCGTTGTCGGCGTATAGTGCTTGTGCGGTCCCGTATGCGAGCTATAACAGCCTGACTGCGGCTCAAAGGAAGTTTTCGACCGATTTCAAGCTGAAGGCAACCGGTCCAAGTGTGCTAACAGTCAAGAATTACATTGGCAAGTTTAAGAGGACGGGTAGCGTTCGTGATGACAGCTTTGGGAATTTCGGTCGTCCATAAAGGGTGAAAACGACTGAAAAAATCAATAAGACATGCCCTGTGTTTCAGATCAGCCCCAGGAAATCGATCAGACGAGCTACATAAGAGACACTATGACAGATTGTTGCCCTGAATCTTTTCCCATACAAAATTCAAACGTATCAGCCATTATGCCGCAGGGCCATGGAACAGTGGTTGTTCTTCGTGAACGCTACTATCGACAGAACTGCCGAACAGGACGTTGGTGTGAATACGATTTCATTTAGCAACACAGCCTACTTTCCTAGGGACAGGTTCGTCAGTAATCATACCCAGCACGTTTGGGGGACTGAGCATTCGCATTTCTCCATCGAGAAGTCTCTTCGCCCTCAACGGGTGACTTACGTGGTGTGAGATATCAAAGGTTCAAATGGCTCTGAGCACTATGGGACTTCACTTCTAAGGTCCCCTAGAACTTAGAACTATTTAAACCTAACTAACCTAGGGACACCACACACATCCATGCCCTAGGCAGGATTCGAACCTGCGACCGTAGCGGTCACGCGGTTCAAGACTGTAGCGCCTAGAACCGCTCGGCCACCACGGCCGACAGTGTGCGATATCCATTCACGGAATAATCAGTGCGATATTCCTTGATGGCATGGTGACTATCGAATGGTACATGAAGGTTTTGTAAGATGATTCAATCCCCATTATGCAAAGTGACCCTGATTTCGACAAGATACACTCCTGGAAATTGAAATAAGAACACCGTGAATTCATTGTCCCAGGAAGGGGAAACTTTATTGACACATTCCTGGGGTCAGATACATCACATGATCACACTGACAGAACCACAGGCACATAGACACAGGCAACAGAGCATGCACAATGTCGGCACTAGTACAGCGTATATCCACCTTTCGCAGCAATGCAGGCTGCTATTCTCCCATGGAGACGATCGTAGAGATGCTGGATGTAGTCCTGTGGAACGGCTTGCCATGCCATTTCCACCTGGCGCCTCAGTTGGACCAGCGTTCGTGCTGGACGTGCAGACCGTGTGAGACGACGCTTCATCCAGTCCTAAACATGCTCAATGGGGGACAGATCCGGAGATCTTGCTGGCCAGGGTAGTTGACTTACACCTTCTAGAGCACGTTGGGTGGCACGGGATACATGCGGACGTGCATTGTCCTGTTGGAACAGCAAGTTCCCTTGCCGGTCTAGGAATGGTAGAACGATGGGTTCGATGACGGTTTGGATGTACCGTGCACTATTCAGTGTCTCCTCGACGATCACCAGTGGTGTACGGCCAGTGTAGGAGATCGCTCCCCACACCATGATGCCGGGTGTTGGCCCTGTGTGCCTCGGTCGTATGCAGTCCTGATTGTGGCGCTCACCTGCACGGCGCCATACACGCATACGACCATCATTGGCACCAAGGCAGAAGCGACTCGCATCGCTGAAGACGACACGTCTCCATTCGTCCCTCCATTCACGCCTGTCGCGACACCACTGGAGGCGGGCTGCACGATGTTGGGGCGTGAGCGGAAGACGGCCTAACGGTGTGCGGGACCGTAGCCCAGCTTCATGGAGACGGTTGCGAATGGTCCTCGCCGATACCCCAGGAGCAACAGTGTCCCTAATTTGCTGGGAAGTGGCGGTGCGGTCCCCTACGGCACTGCGTAGGATCCTACGGTCTTGGCGTGCATCCGTGCGTCGCTGCGGTCCGGTCCCAGGTCGACGGGCACGTGCACCTTCCGCCGACCACTGGCGACAACATCGATGTACTGTGGAGACCTCACGCCCCACGTGTTGAGCAATTCGGCGGTACGTCCACCCGGCCTCCCGCATGCCCACTATACGCCCTCGCTCAAAGTCCGTCAACTGCACATACGGTTCACGTCCACGCTGTCGCGGCATGCTACCAGTGTTAAAGACTGCGATGGAGCTCCGTATGATACGGCAAACTGGCTGACACTGACGGCGCCGGTGCACAAATGCTGCGCAGCTAGCGCCATTCGACGGCCAACACCGCGGTTCCTGGTGTGTCCGCTGTGCCGTGCGTGTGATCATTGCTTGTACAGCCCTCTCGCAGTGTCCGGAGCAAGTATGGTGGGTCTGACACACCGGTGTCAATGTGTTCTTTTTTCCATTTCCAGGAGTGTATATAGTTCATGCAAGACGGAGTTCGACCCCATCGAAGCAGAAGAGTGTTTGATGTGCTGGAGGAGCACATTGGGGACTACATTCTGGCTGTGGGATACCCAGAGGCCACTGGCATGGGCCTCGATTGGCCGTCATATTTTCCGGATCCGAAAACAAGTGACTCCTTTCTGTGGGCTTATATTAAAGACAAGGTGTACAGCAATAATCCCAAAAGCAGTTCTGAGCTAAAAACAGCCATCCAGGAGGTCTTCGACAGCTTGATGTTCCGACACTTCAGCGAGTCATGCAGAATTTCGGTATTTGTCTGCGCCACATCAAACATGTCATAATCTAAATTTGAATATCTGTAGTGACGTTTACATGCTGAATGAAGTGTGTAACTAATTTAAGTTTTTTCCATATAGTTCAATAATTGTCACACTCTATCTCTCAACGAAACCCTTCGTTTCCTGTTAATTAGGTAAGATTCGAAACATTTTGCAGCACCGCCAGTGGCGCCATAATAGTGTAATTTACTTAAGAGAATGCTGTGATTCAATGCTTTTGACAGCTTGCAGAAAATGCCAATAATCTCTAATTTGTTATCTAATGAATTAAGTACATTCTCACATTGCATTAAAGTAGTCTTTTCTGTAATGGAACCCTTAAGGAACCCAAAGTGTGACTTGGAAAATATATCATTTGCAGTCAAATGCTTAAGAAGACACTTGAACACAACCGTTTCAAATATTTTTTTAAAAAACCTGGTAAAGTGAAACTGGCTGTTAGTTTGATGCTATCTCTTTATTCCCCTTCTTGTAAATAAGCTTAACTTCAGTATATTTTAGCCAGTCTGGAAATGTTCCACTGATAAGACATTGATTATACTAATGACTAAGATGGAACTCAATCCACAGAAAAGCTCTTTGTTTAACTTTGTTGATATGTTGTCTTAACCACTAGAACACTTTAATTTTAAGTATTTTGTATTGGATGCTGTTTTTTTTGGGAGAAATGAGTGTCACATCAATTTTAATGATTTGTAGAGACTGGTCGCAGATATTGTGTTGCACTCTTTTTGAACCTGATAACTCCAAGTTCTGTAACAGAAACAGAGACTAATTTAAGAGGTTTGCAACAGTACATGTACTTGTTACCAATGTTTCATTATTTTTTAGAGCTATCTGTTCCTCTTCGTTTCTGGCCCTGCTTGATTCTATATTCACTATATCCCATATAGTTTTCATTTCGTTGACTGATGAAATTGTATTATTCCCATAATAAAACTGCTTTGATTTCTGAATTACTTGCTTCAATATTTTGCAGTATCCATTGTAATGAATTACAATGTCAATGTAAGAGCTGTTCCCAGATAGTAGAAGCAGTTTCTTTTAGTGTCCCACATGATACCTTTATTTCTTGTGTAATCCATAATTTATGTTTGGCTTCTTTTTGCCTGAGTTGCCTTTAGAAGAAAACAATTTTCAAATGAGGAAGTAACCTTATTAATGAATGCTTTGTGTTTTTCATTTGAGTCAGAAGTATTGTAAACGTCTAACCAGTTCATGTCTTTGATCAATCTCCTAAAACTCTCAACTTTTTACAGATTTATTTCCCTCCTGCACTCAGATTTAATGGATTTTATATCCTAACAAGTTTCGACATAAGATGCTGTATGTCTTGATCAGACAGCCCATTTACTATTGGTCTAGTGACATTTTTTCCCTCACATTTGTCATAAGAGATATTATCAAGAACAGTCTCAGATAATTTACATACTCTAATTTCTAAGTTCACAGTAGGAATTAAATGATAGTGTTACTGATTGGAATAATTTTTCTGACAGAACATTTCAATAAATCCACAGTAAGATCACCAGAAACCACTATTTGTATTTTTCTACTGTGAGATAGAGCAACAGAGGTTCCAGATTTTTATGAAGAGGTTAAAGTTTCTTGAAGATACTCTGTGTAAACTTACTATTAAAAAGGATTTATTATGAAATACTGCTTCTGTAGAACAGGCTTCTAAGTGCTGGTCTGAGCAAAATTTATTAATAACAGTATTCTTAAAATTAAAACGGATTCTGACAAATGAGGCAACTCTTCCTTTCTCTATATTTTCTCTACAAAAGGAAGAAGCTAGCTTGAATCCTGTAATACTTAACATACCTTTGTCAGTGCAGAGATGGAGTTAATGTCAACTGATTTTTTCCACTCTAATTCTTCAAAAGAAATAAGCAAATTAAACTAACCTCCCAGTTCTAGGATATTCTGAAGCAATAATGGTAACGGATTTTGTGCACTGGTTGAATTACAACTGAATGGACCTAGCTTTTCTGTCAGCTTCTCTACGTTTCCAGTATCAATCGTGTATATTAAATGAATTGTGTAAATTAAAATTCGGTTTCTGGTTGCCTATTTCATCAATGTGAATGTCTTTTTTAATCTGTTTCTGAACATCTTTTGTTTCTGAACTACCTACACTACAAACCGGCTGTTCTGTCACTTGTAACCACCGGTACTTTACCACATATGGTAGTGAACCTCCCCCCCCCCCCCCCCACCACCACTTTAAGATATTTGCTTTGAGTCAAGACAGTTTCTTTTCCATTTCCTATTGACGCAAAGACCACGCCTAGTATAGTTCCATCTACTGATAGTTAACAGGAACCAGACTCATGTGAGGCTCCATACCTGATCAAAGCAGTCGTTCCAACTTGAAATTAACTCTCCTAATAGAAGAGTTTAAATGTTGTCAGTCATTGTGCCTCAGAACAGACATAAGCTCAACACCAGTATGCCTCATTGCTGAAGCTGTCTTTATCAGGTCACTCTTAATTTATTAATTAGGGTTCCTGTCTGTGCTGTTGCCCAACCCTCCCACTATTACCACGGTGTCTTCCTTTGTGAATCCTTTGCAAAGTGAACCTGACCCAGTCTTACACTAGTTTAAAAAAAACTTGTGATATAGTAACCTCCCCGAAGTTCATTTTGCTACAGTTGGCCACCAATACCTCTGCATTGCGAACTAGCTAACAACAAAACTTTCTTTTTCTTCACAACTTTTCCAGACTTCTTACTTCTCAAACACTCTGAAAATTTGTAGGGTCCTGTCAACTCCTACGTATGTTTGTGGCTCACCAGTTTCCAACTGTAACAACGGATCAAACATGTTATCCACATGTGGAAGTTTTAATTCGGTTTCTTCTATAGTCTGTTGTCACGTCCAACGTCTTTTTTCCCTTCTCCCCTGTTAACCTTTCTTATCCCTACTTGTTATCCGTAGTTTAGTTCCGCCTGAAAGGCAGCAAACTTCTCCTTCTGTTCCACTATCTTCTTATCTCTGCAGCAAATCCTACAGAACGAATAAGCTCTGTTTGTTTCGCCAATTGCCTGGCCAATACAGTCACCCTACATGAAAGAAACTGCAACAACTCTCACACCAAAATCCGGAAATAACAGTCCTATGGCAAGTCATCACACTTGTGGCAAATAAATTTTAGCTTTAGCCAAAATTAAACAAGATTAACTTCCTAGATTACTCACAGAATAGAGTAGCTCAAAGTTCGGATACTAATTCAGAACTCTCAGGTAAATAGAAACGATTACATCTGTATTGTTTATGTGACGAAACAAAATTAATCTTGTTTCGTCACATAAACAATACAGATGTAATCGTACAAAATGAGCGTACAATATATGAACTTTTCACTTATTTCCGAACTTTTTCACTTTGGTTACTTACTACAGAGTCCAATGGATAGCGTGTAAGATTACACTAACAATACAAACTTGGCTTTATTGAATTAATCACGTAGCTTACACTGTAAGATAACGTTAATAAAACCTAGGACAAAATGCGCGCCTATGAAATGTTTTCTTTTTCCGAAAAATACGCAAATGAAATTGAAATCTTCAATAGATAACTTGCAATAGATACTAATTGACTAATATATGATATAATACTGCCTTAATTAATTGTTATTACATAATTAATTAAAACTTATCTTTACTAGAACTCTAAATGTACGCGACTCGTGAACCAATGATGCTACTGCATATTCATTCTGTTGTTTCGTTTTAGCACTATGACTGATATTTACGTTCAGAGTAGCCTTAACTTTTGTGCAGAAAGTCGCTGGGTCACGGTCACCCTCTCTGCCATAAGTCAATATTTTGCAGGGGTTTGTGACCTCAGGGGGCTCAGCTAATTAGGGTTGAGCACGCGCCACAATAAGGGAGAGGGCTGTCCTAAGGAGATCGCTGCTGGAGAGACACGTTCCCAAGGAAATCACAGAAGCAAGGATACAGCGGGCTACTTCTGACAGCCTACCACAACTTGAGTCTTTTGAAGGCTCTTGGAAATTCAGTCAGGTTCACTAACCGAGATTTTTTAGCCCTAGCCGCCTTCACTAACTTACAGTAACATCGCCTCACGAAAGTTCAATATTAGACTAAAGGTGGACAGAGGTTTCGTAGAACTAGCCATCGATTCTCTAAAACTATATGAATTCTTTATTTTATTACTTTTCAGATTAATTACTCGTGTGATTGACTGAATACAGACTTGTGTTGATACAACACTGGTGTGCAAATACACAAATCAAAAAAAAAGTTTTGGATCAGCTCGTTTCTCAGAACTCCTGAAGATAAACGTTGAGTGTGGACATTGTATCACAGACACAGTCCCTTTGACTGTTCAGAGATGCCACAAAACCATCCCAAAGATGTAAAAAACCTTGCATGAGCAGCACCTATTAGACAGACAGAAAAGGTCTGTTTATGTTGACGACGTGACCTACCAACCACTCTGAGGGATCTAAGCCGAATCGCCGTTGAGAAGTGTGACAATCTGGACCAACAGTGCCTTGATGAACGTGTGGATAATATGCCACGGACCGAGTTGCGCTCGAGCAGCGGAGGGTCGCGCATCACTGGTACAGCGCGCTACCTGTGCTGAGCTAGAAGAAGAGCTGTGAAGCCTTGCTCCGACTGTGGCGTGACGCTGTGCAAGTTGTCGTGCGTCGTTATTACGACTCAGCAAAGTTTTCGTGTTCTCGCGCCACAGAATGGGCAGAAACGGGCAGGCGAAGAAGAAGGCAGAAACAGAGAAGCAGCCTTCGACACCGCAACCTACTAAGAATGCGGAACGCAAGCTCGACGAGCGTCATGTATCTGTTCCCTCTCGTTCCCCCTCTGTATATTCAGTGCAGTAGAGGGTCGTGGACAGGAAGGTATGATGTCATAGCCAACTGCTGCAGGGAAGAAGTAGGCGTAGAGTCCCTTGACTCAGACGCCATCGTACAACCTCCAGGCAACAAGTGTGTCCGACCACCAAGCACTGAAGAGTACTGTGGCCGCCTACATTGTTGATCCACCTACTGTGGTAAAGACGAACACGCAGAAACAACGCGAGAAACAATCTAAGTACCCGATCAGTGGGTTAAGTCCCATAAGATTTCACACATTTGCACTAGCCGACGGTAATGCACATGATGCTCGACAGTTGTATGAGGAAAGGCAACCAGCAAGAGTTTCCTGGTGTTCGTGGATGTACATGACTTGAGGATTTCCCCCTGCCCAGTAAAGAACGTTTCGAGTATTTTAAAGGCCATCCCGATGGAAGGTGCACTCGTCGGAAAACACAATGGCGGGATCTCGTGCAACACGTCGCAGAAACCACCGGCAAAACCCTAGCCTGTGTTCATAGGTCTTGGACAAGGGGAAAACAAATGGATGTTGGCCGCCATCCGTCAAAACCTCCCAAACTAACTGATGAATGACCCCCATGTCGTGACGGCCGTAGTGGCCGAGCGGTTCTTGGCGCTACAGTCTGGAACCGCGCGACCGCTACGGTCGCAGGTTCGAATCCTGTCTCGGGCATGGATGTGTCTGATGTCCTTAGGTTAGTTAGGTTTAAGTAGTTCTAAGTTCTAGGGGACTGATGACCTCAGAAGTTAAGTACCATAGTGCTCAGAGCCATTTGAACCAACCCCCATGTCGTGTTCAACCGCTCCAGTACTTGCCTCAGGTTTTTCCTCGAAGAGCTAAGGAACAGACTTTTCAAGGCAACATCCCGTCGTGTTCGAGGACAGCATGATGTTCCAGCATCACCATGATATCTCGCTAACGAGCCTGTTTCGCCAAGTCCCCGGTGAATTACAGTAAACGTTTGCGGAAGTTGATGACGTCTTGCTGGGTACCGTTCCTCATACAACCGTCGAGCCTCATGTGCATTACCGTCGGCTAGTCCATAAACCAAAACCATATATCGTTGTTCTTCAAACGAATACTGTGCCACCATGCTTGCTGTATGAATAAATGACACGTGACGAGCGTGTGCTCCAGAGAGAAGCTTACATGTGAATGCATCTGACGTGAGGTGGTGACTAACAGCAAGACCTATTCGACACGCGTGCGTACCACGTTGGGGCAGTGACGGGGCGAGGGACGTTTGTATGTGTGAACCAACAACCGTAGTGCTGCCCATCAACTGACGGCAACAGGGCAATCGGAGGGCGTGGCGCCAAATTTCCGTAGTTTAAAAATGGTACGTTGTCGACCAACACAACATTAGTAATTTTGGTTCCTACTGGCATCACCTTTCCAGGGTTAAAATTTAGTGACACAATTTTTCTCTACCCTGTATACTAACTGGTCTCTCGCCTTCAGCAAGTAAGAAACGAATAACAGAAAGTTGTTTAACTAACGTGGAAGTTTCAAGCGGACTCTCCGTCTTGAAATGTATTTTTGAGGTTATAAACAAAACAATGACGATCCATCAGCCGATCAGGGCTCATCCCAGTTAAGCCAACTTAAAGCCAAAAAAGCACCAAACATGCTTTACTACCAGTTTTTTCCCCAGATCAATTATTGAATGCCCCTCGTACCCTTGAAACTGGTTTATTACTCATCAAAGCCTTCTGGTTGAGAGAACATCGATTGTGGTGTGTGCATCTAGAAGGTGAAAGACGGGTGAAAGACACGTTTGCTTGTTCTCTAGACATGGGAACCATCTTAGATTACTTTGTAAATTACAGGGATCATTTGGAATCTGTCATATCACCGACATCGGTATTCGCAAGCGGAAATATCAGTTTCCGCTATTTTTTCGTGTTTCCATGTAAAGATCTTCCCAGAAGGGGTACGTTTCTAGTTACTCAGCGGCTTACAGCACGCTGCACCTAGGTAAAGTTTCGGTTTTCTGGAGAAATAATGTCCGCTCTATATCTTAGGAATTATACTGTGCAAGCAATACTGCTACGCAAGCGATATTGCTATAAGCTTGATATGGTATGATATTCTGGCAAACCATGTGCAAGTCCATACACTCTTGTAATCCCAGAGTCTGTAGATGGGTGTAGAAAGCAAACAGGCAAGCAGGTCGGGACCAGAAACAGTAACGCCTTTTGAAAAGCAGAACTGGCGCAGCCTTTGTACAACAGTTCAGAGAGTGACCTCGGTCCACTGAGGTTGCTCTGGTTACACGTCGGGGCAGTGTGTGTGGGTGGGGGCTGATGACTTGTTCGTTAGTTTCGGTGGATGACCTACCTATCTCACAGGAAATATCTAGTACTGTGAGGAGTATATATGGTCCATGTGCTTTATCCCACCTGTCTTTGCAGTATATATACAAGTGTCTGGTGGTCGCTAGTTATATGCAGGATGCTGAAGCGATGATTTTATTTGGTGCAGGATACGAACTGCGTGTTTACTACACTGAGGTGAAATGTGGTGATATATTGCCTGATTGGAGATCGGTTTCATCCTGAAATGTTCCAGCTTTCGTCGCCAGTGGCTGATCAGTGTAGTTGAGCAGCAGCAATAATTTGGTGGCTAAATTCAGAAATAGCCAATCAGAATGCTCCATTCATTCCCAAGAAATCCTTTCTACTGGGACATAGGAGCCTCTACATAGCAGTGTGAACGTTTACCGTTTTGGAGACATTTGTTGACAGCATGACGTTATGATTTCCAGAGGGGGTAACACTGATGGGTGGTGTGCCTCGATAGGTCCATCAGGAAGAATGCATTCGTTCTTATTCTGGACTATTTTCGTGAACAGGTCCTATTAGGACAAGAATCTCCATGCAGACAAGCTGAGACATCATGAAATCTCCTACAACAACAAAAGCCACCATTAACTGTTTCTGCGACACTTAACGATTTCGGAGAGCGAGACTTGGCTCTTATTTACATAGACATGTGACATCACTATAACACTGACAACCTTTTAGATGTGCCTGCGAGGGTGATCTGCTATGCAAACGTCTCGCTCGGCGCTGGACCTGATGTTTACACGTGCACGACCAGACGCATCTTGCATGTGGGATGGGCTGTCCCTTACGGATCACTAGGAAGAATGCATCCGATCATCAGTCCACCTTGGAACTCTGTAGGGAACAGTTCACTGGTATGTAGCGATCGAATGTCATACTCAAAATCACAAAGCGTTTTTACATGCAATGAGTATTTGTGCACTGCATTATTTCAGCTGTTTACAACTAGTGACCATGTTTGCAGAATGGTACACATGCATTATTTTGATAATTTACGAGTTGTTTGTCGTGTCTGCACATCACTTTAGTGCATTATTTCGGTAATTTACGAGTAGTTATCATGTCTGTAAGCTGTTTACTGTGACCCCAAGCACGCCAGGGCGAGTGTTTTGTATCAGCGTGATAAATATACCGCGCAAAATGCATCCCTAAATAAATTGTTCCTACTTCCCATTGAAAAAATAAATAAAAATGCACTCTTTCCTCTCTCCAGTAGCTGGTTACAAACTGAGTCCTTTTTCCACAATTTTGCCCCAGACCGCCCCCTGGTAGCAGTACTGTTACTAGGACAGAGGGACTCCGCACCTCATGGTGAACATACTGGATGGAACTACAGCCTATGACAACTGAAATTGTTTAAATAAACACAGCATGTAAAATAAAGACTTACATCCATTGTATCCAGCAGCCCAGCACAGGCTGAACCCTTTTCCCATTAATTTCAAGGAAGAGGTTGTGGTCAGATAACTTAGGTTAGTGGATGTGTTCCAGCTGACCTATTTTCCTGCCAAAATTTTCCCACTACTTTCTTAGGTTAGTGTAGGTAGCGTAAGTGACCTTTTTCTCGCCAAAATTTGAACTTCCCACCATTTTCTTGTGGAGGGTGGGGGGAGGAGAGGGGGGCTTAAGTTAGTGGAGGTACCCCAATTGACCTATTTCACCACCAAATTTTGAACATCTCATCATTGCAATGTTGCTACATCTATCGCCGCCATATTGGATCCGCTATTTTGAATAAATTTGGCAACAACGCAGAGTGGGGCGATGTCCTTGTTGCCTCACAACTGAAAGATGTAAAGTTTAATGTAGTCACATGTCTGGCCACTTTGTAGAAACCTATAAGGTGGTTGCTGATAACTTTGGGGTCACACCTGAGCTTGTGATCCGACATATATAAGTTCATTGCTATACGTTTGGTGGTCATCCAATTTGAACAATTTATTCCAGTTACTGTTTTCTTGGATCCCAGTATTACCATGACGACTTTTTCACATATTTCTCTTGCTGTCATAAACTACTTCCCATGTAGAAAAATTTTCCTGCACCGAGCAGAGATGTAAGTATTCACCCATTTCCCCCCAATTTTCCTGCATTTTGTCGTATTTTCCCTCAATTGAAGAGTAATTTCGGTCAGTTTTCGCACTTTTACCGATTTTATGTTACATCTGCTCACGTGATCATGAACTGACTTCCGGCCACGTATTTTAAAATTGACTGCAGATATAGAATATTTGTCAACACAGGCGACGTGTGGAGGACTAGACAGTCCTCTAACTAATGGAACAGCCCTGAGATTGTGAAAGAATTGTCACAGGTCTGTGACTTGGCGGGGACTCGTCGAAATCAGGTGGATTCAAAAGCTACATGTTGAAAATATGTTTTACTATTAAGAAGGATCATCATAAGGTGGAGGTGACCGTTTTAAGTGGCCTATTTGACTCTTGTAAATTTTAAACCATTAATTTGGTTAGGCAAATTCACCATTTCTCTCGATTTTTGATATCGCAGTAGTGCGAACTCTCCCATTGCCCCATCATTAGCCAAGAGGAACACGGTATTCTGATGAGTCATAAAAACCTCCATCCGCGTGTTTGGAGACTATTGCTGGCACAGAAACAGGAAGTAGCCACTTGAGTGGTGGTGGTTTGGAGAGAATTCCCCAGGTATCAAATATCTAACGGTTCGTGGTACCTGATGCTTTGTTTGACAGGATGTAGCCACCAGAGAGGTGCTGATGCACGTGTAGTCCTCCAGTCCTATGCCAGCTGGCGAGTATAGCCAATGACAAATGGCCTGCACCTTTAGCAGCATTCACCATGCCCTGAAATATATAGTATAACCTATCAATATTTTTATGATCGGAATTTAATTACTTACTGAAGATTTCATATTTGATTAGTGCTATGACACATTTGTAATTATCTGTTTTAGATGTGTGATTCTCAGACACGATTTGTGCGCAAAGATATGCCCAACAAGGCTGGTAATGTGACATCCCCCTGCAAATTATTTAAATAAACTATATTCCACACTGTCTTCGCTTCTGCAAATAAACATCGATATTGTGAGCACAAAAATTCCCCCCCGCCCCAATTTGCAATACTTGGTAGTATAAACAAAATGTTTAAATAAATTGAATGTACAATGTGAAGTCCACCCCAAAAATCGTTTAAACAATGTTCCAATATCTTAAATTATTTAATGCAACGTGATTAACTATATATTATTTTCGTGATATCCTCCCAGTCCAGCAGCCCAACAGTCTGTTGGGAGTCTCCTGTAAATTTTTTCCAGGAGGGAGAGTGTAGGGAGAGGAGGGCAGGGGTGGGGATTCCCAGAGGAGTGGTTGGTGACACATAATGGCTGGCGACAACACATGGTGCCATTAAGGTTGGTTGGTTTTGGGGAAAGAGACCAAACAGCGAGGTCATCGGTTCCATCGGATTGGGGAAGGACAGGGAAGGAAGTCGGCCGTGCCCTTTCAGAGGAACCATCCCGGCATTTGCCTGGAGCGATTTAGGGAAATCACGGAAAACCTAAATCAGGATGGCCGGACGCGGGATTGAACCGTCGTCCTCCCGAATGCGAGTCCAGTGTGCTAACCACTGCGCCACCTCGCTCGGTGGTGCCATGAAGGGGAGGGTGTAATCAATTACCATATCAATTTGATATTGAAGGTGCCCTTTTATCACCTTTACCCCGCTTTGGCCTGATGTAGGAATGACGTTGAGCATCATTTCTTGTGGTCAGTATTTGTTGGTCTCACTTCGCGGGATAACATCGCCCTTGTTCAGTCACTTCTGAAGGTCATCTGTTATTTTGACAGTTAGCTGTTCAGAGTCGTTGTACTGGCTGTGTTTGGCCGATATCTTTATCTGAATCAGCATCCTGGCGACGATAAATCTAACTAAAACTAATAGTTAGCTAATTGCTAGACTGCACTGGTTTCAGAAGATGTATATGTTTTCAATTTGTTCTCTGTGTATGCGCTAGAACTTGATGAGCAACTGTCGGGGATCTTGGCCGAAAGTGAGCCCTTACTGTACTTGCCTAATTCATGTACTATAGGCCCTTAAGTTGCCTAAATTTAGCTGCTCTTGCAGACGTGTAGATTATTTAAAATTTTGTTTTTCCTATGTTTACGCTTATTGGTGAAATATTAGTTTTCTTTGCCTGATTCATAACCGTGTATCTAAAGTTTTAAAATGTTTAGTACTAATTTTCTCATCTATTTTATTGCCATTTATTGAGGCAAGTGTCTGTTTCACAGGCATTTACATTACTTCAGATTTTCTACTTTCCATGATGGTGCAAACTAAGCAGACAATTCCGTCTGGTTAATTTGTCGCTATGCGTGTATTTTTTTTTTAATTTTTGTGACTAATGTCTACGTGGTTGGTAGTTATTGATTTTACAGTTTGTCCTGTCAAATTCACAGATGTGTATATTATTTCGAGTTTTGGGTATCTGTTAATTTATACCACAGAAATTGTTATTATAGGGAATAAGTAATTTCCTACAGTGCATATTGTTGGGATACAAATTACTTCTGGTCTGTTATATTTACTGCTTATTCCTTTGTCTATCTGTTTTGGTATTTACTGATTCTACAACCTATTCTGTCAGCTTTACAAAAGTATGTATCATTTACATTGTAAGTTATTTCCTGATGCGCATTGCAGAAATTGTGTTTGAGAAAACTTTTGATAAAATTTGGGTGTTTTACAGAAGCCAGAGAATTGTTTTAGAACTCTACCTCAGTTGCGAACAATTAGCCTCTTAACTGCTTTAACGATTTAAAGACTGGCCTCTGTCGTAAACAAATAATTTTCTTTCAGTCATTGTTTTGTTTTCTCTCATCAGCTTTCTGTTCACAGATTCCAGCACCATAATAGTTCAAAAACTTTATCTTAATAACTTCGTAATGAATTTTTGGTTATTGGACTCTACTTTCTCCCGACGTGGAATCAGAGCTAAGATGTACAACATTTTATAGTTTAGTGTTTATAACAAATTATGGTTCAATTAAAATCTTTTTATACTACATACGAGCTTTGTTACACCATTTTTATATGCTGTAACTCCCCGGAAATTTAAACGGCCGATATTCAAATGATAGAGAAAATATAAATAATCAACGAACGTATGGCATTCAGTTTTATAATTCTATTAGTTTTATAATTCTGTTATGTAACGTACCATAGTATTGTTTAGTGTGAAGAATGTTCCAACTTCAGAAAAAAGTGATAGATTCGAAACAGCTTACATGTCCGATACCGACCGACTTTCTAATTATAACTTTCCTTAGTAGGAACCGCATATAACATCCTCTATGCAGGAATGCATCACAGCTTCTGCAAAGTTTTCGAGTACGGGATAGCATAGGGAGCTCTGAAAGGAAGAGTTTCTGATTTGACTCGTCATCGGAAACACAGCTTTAATCCAGCATGAAACTTCAAAACAAAGTACGCTTCGCTACAGAGTGAAAGATTTATTCTAGAGCAAAATATACTACGTGAAAAAGAAAGTAAAGCCCTTTGAAGACATGATAGAAATTTCAGAGTAGCTTCCTATGCACACTCTTGGGTATGTAAATGTTTAGAGTTGGTATTCTCTGTGACAGATACAGGAATGTCTTATTGTTGTTTTGGTTTTGCGTTACTACAAGGCGGAGCAGGGTATTTAAGGAGAATAAACAGAATCAGATGCTTAGAGATCACTGTGAAGGATGTGGAGATGCTGCTTACTTTTATGAACCACCGTTATTAGCACCTGACAGTGTTCGAAAAGAGGTTCATTGCGTGTCTCCATTTGGTCGGCTGACTAAATCGTGCACTATCCATATATTTGCGGCATTTGGATGTGACAGTGGCCCAGTGATGGACTGCATGTGCAAGTGCCGCAGATATACTTGATGTCAAGTTCCTGATCGACCATGTCTGACCATCACAAGAGAGGACTGTCATAGTGTGTACCAAGCGTATCGTAAATCCATCATATCTGCATGTGCCGTCCGGGAACAGGTAATGGACTCCCTGCAACATTCCGTGATATCCATCACCATTGGTCGGAATCTAGGAGCAGCCAGAACGGAATTACAACATAACACACATCACAACACGAATGGCTGCACGTGTTATGGTGCCACGACCAAGCATGAATTGCTGATAAGGACTGTGCATTGTTTTTATCGACGTATCGTTATTCTGCACTGTTCCAGATGATGAGTGAGGTGGCATTATGTGGAGATGTCATGTTTTTTTCTAATATTTTGGAGAAACTGAGTGCTCTCGGCGTGAGGAGCTGTCGGGTATGACTTCAAGTCATGCCTGGTATTGATTGTTTGAATTATGATGGTAAAACGTTTCGTTACAAGCATCCTGTGTCCTCATGTGCTACCTCTCACGCAATAACATCGTGGTGCCATTTCTCGATAGGAAGTGCTCGTCCACACACGGCACACGGCTCTATGAACCAACGTTGTGAAGATGAGGTTCTTCTGTGACAAGCAAGATCCTCAGATTGTCCCGCATATAACACATTTGGGGCCAGCACCGATGTCAAAACAGTTCCAGTGCCAGTATTTATCGTATCAGAGACCAACTATAACAGTTTTGGGTCAGCTTGTGTCAGGAGGGAACACACAGCTTTGTAACAAATCTTCCAACAGAGTGAGGGAACGTATCGAGACCAGAGGTGGTAAATGTGTCTCGATTTTGCAATCACTGAGACAACACGAAATACCCTGAAAACCAGAAAAGTTTCGTTTCGATTTCTCCTCCCCTTCTGGGTCATTCACTTCTTTGTTAGGGCTGTGAACATTACGTGTAACGCTTTAAATGGTACCTACGCTGGCAACAGCAAACAGCGGCCGATTTCGTGACACACAACATACACATACACATATATGAAAACTCTTACAGTAACCAAAACGACGAAAGGAAGTCAATCAAGGTACCATCCCTACACGTTGGCTGGCGATGCCATACAGCAGACCAGAGAGAGAGAGAGAGAGAGAGAGAGAGAGAGAGAGAGTTTTGGTGTTAGAGGGAGGGGCGGGGGGGCGGGAGAGAACCGCAGGTAGCGACCACAAACAACGGGACCGGGCGGCGTTTAGCTCCCTCACAAACACGAGTCCGTTCCGCCGCCGCTTCGGCCCCAGTTGGCCGGGTGTCGGCCACGGTAAACAGCAGCCCAGAGCGGACACAATGGGCGCCTTTCTCAGCCACAACGCCTTCCCCCTTCCCCTCCCCCGCCCCCCCCCCCCCACCTGCAGAATAACGCTCTCGGCTGCGGCACATAATTTCCAGTGGGAGCTGCGTCACGGGAGAACCGCTACCCCCAGTGTAAAGGTACTGTGACCTGTCCTCAAAGGCGCAGGTTAATTTAATATCAGGCTGCCCAACTACTAGATGCTAAGCAGGCTAACTGAAATTGCAGCATCCCAACAGCAGGTAGCCAACCTTAAATTAAGCTCAAGGCCCTCCAAATCTCTGGGTACTGTTTCCTCCACGAGAAGAGGACAGGTCGTAGACTGCACTTAGCGAAAGACTGACACGCAAGTTTAGAAACTGCACCGTAGAGAAGTTCACGTTATTAAATTATGAGGAAACGTCCATACGCCTTTCGGCATAATATACAGGTGGTTAAAAAAGATTCTTCCGATTTCAGAAGACAATATCATGGACATGAATGATGATAAAAGCTTATGTGAATATTAACTCTCACATCTGAATTAAAAGTTTACCACGGCGTCAGTTGTATGCTGCCTGTTAACGCAGGTCACGGTAATGCAGCTAGCTCGCTCAATCGTTCCGTTCATTGCCGTGTGTGTGTCAAGGATAAATAGTGATAACAAAGCGCCAAAATTCGTTTTGCGTTCTCCGTTTCAACAAGTCCAGCTGAGTTACATCTGGGCGGCATCATTATCTACTTGAGTCTGCTACTGTACGAGGGACGAACGGAAAGTAAGGCACAATAATTCTTTTGTCCTTTGGTATTGCAGATGGAATGCTGAAATTTGACAATGATATAGTTTGACGTTTGCGCTACAGATTTGTTTTAATTCGCAGCTCTAGTGGGAGAAGCATGAAGCACGCCGCAAAAAATTCACCCATCTTCTCAAGATCACCGAGGTACAGTTCGATATTTGTGGGCTAAAGAACATAAACTCACAGGTGCACGAGTGGCACGTATGGGGACGACTGTATGAACCGTAGTAATTTCACCAGGTGATGTGCATTCTTCCAAGAGGGCGGTGTGAACCTTTGTGATGCGCCACGCTTCGGACGGCCGGTAACAGCTACAGCGCCACACAATGTCCGAGCCATTGAGGAGCAATTTTGAACGACCGGCGTCTGCAGTTGTGAACCTTATCGCAGCAGATCAACATTTACTATGGTGCGGTGTACGATATTGTTCATGACCCGTTAAAATTTCGTGATATTAATGGTCGCTAGTTGCCTACGGACATGATAGACAACCCCAAGGGCCAGCGAATGATGACAAGTTCGGATCAGTTAACGCGCTCTGCCGTGGAAGGGCATGACTTTCTGATAGGAATCGTCCCGGGTGATGAGACACGGGCGCAAAGCTACATGTCCGAAACCAAGCTGGTCTCTGTGTGCTGGAAACATGGTGGTTCCAAGCACGAAAATCATAGAGAGCTACTCGGTCAGCTAGGAAAGTGCTGGAGAGAGTGTTGTGGGATATGCATAGTGTGTTGTTGGTGGACTTTGCTGAACATGGGACCACTCTGAATGCTGCAACCCACTTTAAAATTCTGGTTAAGTTGCGTCGCGCCCTTCGTGACAATCGCCACAACACTAATGCAGATGCTGTTAAACTTCTTCAAGACAATGGTTGCCCTCATGCCGCTGCTCCTGTTCGCTACAGCATCCACCATACAGTCCGAACCTTACACCGTCGGACATTCATATATTTGATCCCATGAAGATATTCCTGGCCGGCCAACGCTCTGCTACAGATGTGGAAGTGAAATCAGCAGTGCATAGATGGCTGTGCTCCAACCAAACGGTCTTCTAGGAAAAGCACATATTAAAAGTGATACTATGATGGGATAAATGTCTTGAGAACGTTGGTGACTATGTAGAAATGTAGATAAATGATGTATGTTCATTTGCGGTCTTTTTGTTTTGTTATTTATTTAACGTTCTAGTAATAAATTCGTTATGTATTACTTTCAGATCTTCCCTGCGTAGTGAAAGGGAGCACATGGCTCTCGCATTGCACCACTGGCATCCAATGTCGCCCTTTTTGCAGGAATGTGACTTGAGAGGCACCCACGTGCCTTACTCATACTGTGGCATCAAGCAGTCAGGCCTGCAAGATGAGTGGTCTGCCAAGCGAGTGGATTCATTCTTATTTATCGAGTAATATGAACTCTCGTACTCTCAATTAAGTTACAAATTATCCTCCTGTATGAATAATAAGCAACGGAAACGCACATCTGACTATCAGTAATTTACAGAACTCTGACTGTTCACTACGCACTGGCAATACCACATTTTCTTTTTGTCTTTTATTTAACGGCTTTTATCAACACGTGGCCACCGCACTGAATATGAATGGCGCACACATTATCAATTCGGGACATCATGACGACATACAATTCGAAGGAAAAGTCCACCAATCTTTTTTTTTCCCTATGTTATTTATTCCGATAAATTCTATAACCTAAACACACAAATTCTATAACCTACAACAATAACACGTGAGAATTTCCGCCCAGTGGGCATGGCTTTACATTGGTGAATCTCTATCTTATGGTCTCGTAATTATTTAACGCTACAGTGCACTTTCTGGATAGGATGGTGGATCTTTTGCTATATCTCACACTTCGACTCTCACAACCATCACCACGAAACTTTCCTCCAGACCAAGCGGTACAAAAGGAACATGCATACCCACTACCTCTGAAACTACCTTGCTACTCTCCCATGCAAACCACACACACTTAAAATACATGACATACACCACACTGCAACATGAAATACAAGACAGGGAATTGTCACAACATTATCACTTTCAGCTTTCCCACTTCAATTAATATTTATCCCAGTTTCACACGACACAGTCCCACTTCGTAATTCTTCTTTCCTACTATGAACTCTAGAGATATATGCACGTCTTCCTGTGCAATGCAAGCCAAGTGTCGTTGCTGGATAGACGGGTGACTCACCTTGCTTCTCTCTCAGAGTATTATAGTTTGAATCAAGCGTCACACAGAAACATAACATGCAAAGTAATATTAAGAGCATATTCATCACACACGCGAGTCCTCAACTGATACCACAGACGAGTACTTCTCTTTATCCTTTGTCTCATATACAGATTGAGACTCACACAGTACTCACCACGTGGAAGTACTCGCCTCTAATTTCAAATTCTGCACACGCTATTTCTTAAATATTTCAACTTATAGTACACACGCTAGTAATTCAGCTTAACTTAAGCACACGGAAGTATTTCCACTTATTGCTACACGTGGTTTCATTGTGACCGTTGGTCACTTCCGAAGATTACTACGATCCCACTAATATTACCTGCCTGACATTTAATTCTCCCCACAAAAGTTCCTGAAATAGAGAAATTATTATTTCAAACTACTCTTAAATATTCCACATGCATACCATGTCTCCACTCCTTTGTCTTTACGAAGCACACCTAAGACAGGTCTTAACAGCACAAGATCCAGCGGCAGAGTGCTGAAACATGGCCGTTCTTCAGGTCATCTTGCACCTGTCGAGGTGGGGGAAGACCATGCTACCGTATTGGTCAGCCGCATTTCAGGCGCTCAAAGCTCCGGTAAGTTTCATCTCTTTGGTTCCACCAAAGGTGGCCAAAGGATCGTCTCAAAGATGATCATATATTCACATTCACTATCTGCGGTTAGCAGACGACCATACATTCATTCATTTCACAGATCTCACCAAACTGGATGTAGGGATTTATTTTGTGGGAGTGCACATGTGATCAATCAAATAAATAAATTGTCATTCTTTCCCACACTGGTATCCGGCTTCGGTGTATTAATTGAAATTGAGTTATTATTAGAAAAAATATGTTGTTCAGACAAGAATAATGAAGTATGTTGTACCTATTTTCAATGTCGGGCGGTACTGCACCCTTTCAGACTTTCTATTTTTGTTACAGAACCCGTCAGTGTGCCTCCCCTGGTAATAATTTGGGTGATATGCTACGTCGAAGACTAAGAGTGGCGAATGGAATGACTATCGGAAAGTTCACCAACGTATATGGGACGAGCTTGACCGTCTGGATATTTGTCTTGTGACCAGGAGAAGTCACAGTGAACAATTGTGTAAGGTATATGAAATCTTTGAACCTAAAGTTAGTTGTAAAAGGCGACCTTACGTATTAAGTACGAACATGTGAAAGATGTACCCTTGTCAAGTCGCATGATTCATTCGAAAATTAAAATTTACTACTCGTGTGTGTAAAATTCTATGTTCTTTCCTATAAAAGCTATATCTTGGTGAAAGTGTCAGCATTGTGTCGAGTCCAGTTACTATACCCATCTGGCCATATCGTGAGTAACTGAGCTCGTAGCACAGACAAGAGACGGCAGAGTAATCAGTGACTGAGTTTCAGATGAATCTCCTCTTTCAACGTAAGTCGAAGTGTCCATCGACATTGAACTCAATGATTTTGGTGGTATGATTGGGTTAAGTCTCGGGGAACTTCAGGATTAAGATTCGGAAATCATGTTATCCATCTGCAGCGTCACGAAACATAATATCTCACCCTAGACGAGCAACTCCATTTAGGATAGCTATCCTGTACAGTGATGATGTTTGGTTTGTGGGCGCTAAACTGCGCGGTCATCAGCGCCCGTACAAAGTCCCATTTTTTACACATTCCATTTTTTTTGCACAGTCCAATCTAGCCACTGTCATGAATGATGATGATGAAATGATGAGGACAACGCAAACATCCGGTCCCCGGGCAGAGAAAAATCCCCAACCCGGCTGGGAATCGAACCCGGATCCTGTACAGTGCTATGTAAACATCTCCTACCCATAACGGAGGCTGCGTTAATGAGAGTTTTACCAGCAATGGCTGTAATGTGCTTCCAACTGCAAATTGTTAGCTGGAGATGCCAACATCCATACGTTCCATGAATACCAACGTCTGACCCACCCGAGAAAGTTATGCGATGCTACTGAGAGAGAAAAAAAAATGTTTTTGCCTTTAAAGCAAGGTCGTTACCACTTTCTATGTCTGTGGTTCGTGTAGCCTTCAACCACCTACACGTGGAACTTGGCGTCCAACGTCCTACATGTTGGCGTAATCTTCATCTTGTTGCTGAACGCTCAGAAACGATCCGGCTTGTTCTTACGTTATGCGTACCGCGACCTCTTCATATGCGACCTCAGCAAGCTGCAGCAGCAGATGAAGGCTACGGTTGACCGGCGCGAACTAAATACAAGTTCTTGAAATGTAGACTAAAATTTCACTTTGCCAAAGACACGCGATAGAGCCTTCGCTGGCACTTTTTATCAGGGTAATTTGTACGTTTGACGTCGTACAGGCATTGCTTCATTTTAAAAGTGTATCGGTATGCACAGTATGCATAATTATTCCCACCTACCATGATGGTCACTTCGTACTGAATCCAGAACCGACATTCATGTGACGTAGGTGCCGTTCTTAAGCTGAACTGGTTTCTGTTGCAGTGTGGGTTCAATATGTCTAGATATTGCTCTGCACTTTCGGAAACCACAATGTGCGTTTTGCACGCTCTGTCGTCAGAGACTCTAAAGCACCATGTTCTCAGAATTCACGTGAAGTGTGAGGGCGGCATTTCAGGGCAGCAGAACCTATTTGTCCACTCCCCCTCTCACCTCTCCGCGTAATTTAGACGATTTTTTTACTTTAGCACTCTGACTCGCGATCCGTCCCCATTTACCCTAGGCACCACTGACACACGCCGTTCCGTAATTTCTACATCTTCCTTTACATTCGGAACGGCACAGTAACGTGTGTGGCGGGGGGTTCTTTTCCTGCAACTATCTGTTCCTCCCTTCCTTCTTCATTTGCCGAATGACGCATGGGAAAGGTAAATGTCGATGGCAGTCGTTTAGAATGTTAATAGTAATCCAAATAAGCACCATGCCTTCCTCGTTGGTCTGTAACTGTAAATTGTTGGGCATCTCCGTCAAGCTTACACGCCGACTCATCTCATGATGAAACGCGCCACTCTTGGTTGTATCTCCTCAGTCATAATCTTTTCTACTAGGTAAAGCACGCGGACTGACTAACAATACTCAATAATCGACGTTACAAGTGCTTTTATATGCCACATCTTAAGTGAAAGCATCGTACTTCTTAACAAAAAAATGGCTCTGAGCACTATGGGACTCAACTGCTGAGGTCATTAGTCCCCTAGAACTTAGAACTAGTTAAACCTAACTAACCTAAGGACATCACAAACATCCATGCCCGAGGCAGGATTCGAACCTGCGACCGTAGCGGTCTTACTTCTTAACAATACGGACACTGGAATATCGTATTTATACGCCGAAACCGAGCAACGACTTTCAAATAAAATGTCGTTCCCTGAACGGGAATCACGTAACATGTGCATGAGTACAGGTTGTGACGCAGGAATGACGACACATAGAAATTTGCGTTTGGCCATGGGTCTTGCACGAATAGCGAAAGCGGGTAATCGACCGTCGCGTAAAGCCAGAAATACGGGTCTGAATCCTGACCCAGCACAGATTTTCATTTCCATCATACCATTATACAGCTGATGGTTGTTCGTATTCGCAACTACGAATGCATTTCAGGTATTTTGTGGAACGATTATGTTTCCTGAACCCGTAGTCTAGAGGTATCGTTTTTTATGTTATTAATACGTCCTCCGTCCCGTGGTTGAACTCAGCAACCTCAAATTTTGAATAAAAAAAATCAGTTTCGGCGGCCGAAGACTTCCGGTATTAGCTTCATTATGTCAACGGCATTCTCAAAGAGGGCGGAGGAGCGGACAGAGGTTCAGGGCACTCTCATGCCCTTGGGGTTGGAAACTGCTACTAAAGGCGGCAGAATCAGCAGTGATCAACGGCACGATGATGCAGAAGGCAATGGAAACCACTGCATTAAAGACACATAATGTGTATCCGTAGATATGTGGCCTGTAACTGAAAAAATGTCATCATGTTCCCTCTATTGGTAAAAGATTCCGGAATAGTCCCCCATTCGGATCTCCGGAAGGGGACTGCCAAGGGGGAGGTGACCATAGAGAGGGACTGAATAGCGTATGAAAGAATAACGTTCTTCGGATCTCGAAGTGCAATATCCGAAATTTTAAGGTGATACGGAAGCTAGAAAATCTGAAAAGGGAAATTTAAAGACTCAATCTAGATATAGTGGAGGTCAGTGAAGTGAAATGGAAGGAGGACTAGGATTTCTGGTTAGGTGATTAAGTTTAATATCAACAGCGGCAGCAAATGCTCTATCGGGAGTAGGACTCGTTATGAATAGCAAGGTAGGGCATAGAGTGCGTTACTGTGAACAGTTCCGTGATACGATTGTTCCCATCACAATCGACAGGAAATCAGCATCGACAGCAATAGTTCAAGTACATCTGCCGACGTCGCAGGATTGAAGATGAAGAGACAGAGAAAGTACCGGTACATAAGGAAATTGAATGACTAATTCGATACGTAAAGGGAGATGAAAGTCTAATAGGTACGTGGGGCTAGAATGTGGTTGTAGTGGATAGAGTAGAGGAAAGAGGTGCGGGAGAAGATGAGATTGGTGCTAGGAATGAAAGAGGCAAAAGACTAATTGACTTCTGCAAAAAATTTCTGCTAGTAATAGCCAATACTCCGCTCAAAAATCACATGAGGAAGAGGTATACTTGGAAAAGATCGGTAGATACGGAAGATTTCCGTTAGATTACATCAGGAAGGGATACCGAAATCGGATACTGGATTGTAAAGCGAACCCAGGAGCAGATATAGGCTCAGATCGCAATTTAGTAGTGATGAGGAGTAAGAAGTCATTTAAGAGACCAGCCAGTAGGAATCATTACGCAAAGAAGTGGGATACGGAGGTACTAAGGTATGAAAAGATACGTTGAAGTTCTCCAAGATGTTGTGACAAGGCAATAGGGAATAGCTTAGTAGGCAGTTGAGTTGAAGAGGAATGGACATCTCTAAAAAGGGCAATCAAAGACTTTGGAAATAAAGACATGGATACAAAAAAGGTAATTGCGAAGAAACTATGGCTAACAGAAAAACTACTTTATCCGATTGCTGAAAGACGGAAGTACAAAAATGATCAGGGAAATGGAAGAATACAGACAAGCAACGGTGTTAACATTAGTAACGCAACGGGAATTCTACAGCTAAATGCGAGAAAGGTAGGTGGTATGTGCATTAGAGGTCTCTGCGATAGGTATGACATGTCTGATATACAAGAAGAAACGGAATTCGATATAGAAAAGATATGAGATCCAGGTTTAGAATCAGAATCTGAAAGAACACACAAAGACTTAAGATCAAATAAGGCAAAAGGGATGAATAATATTCCATCAGCCGCGCGGGATTAGCCGAGCGGTCTGACGCGCTGCAGTCATGGACTGTGCGGCTGGTCTCGGCGGAGGTTCGAGTCCTCCCTCGGGCATGGGTGTGTGTGTTTGTCCTTAGGATCATTTAGGTTAAGTAGTGTGTATGCTTAGGGAATGATGACCTTAGCAGTTAAGTCCCATAAGATATCACACACATTTGAAAATTTTTGGAATATTCCATCAGAATTTCTAAAATCATTTTGAGAAGTGCAACAAACTGACTATTCACTTTGGTGTGTAGCATGTGAGCTGCGTAGCATCACCAGAGGGGCAGTTCTGACGAAAATGGAAGAAAGACTAAAGACAAATCAAGACGCGTTCATAGGATTTGTTGACCTGGAAAAAGCGTTCGACAGTGTTAAATTGTGCAAGGTTTTCAAATTCTGAGGAAAAGATGGGAAGATATAGGGAGAGACGGCTAATATAGAACATGTAGAAGAGCCGAGAGGGAATAGCAAGAGTGTAAGATAAAGAACGAAGTACTCAAAACGGGGGCAACACGGGGATGTACCTTACTTTTCAGTCTATACATCGAAGAAACAATAATGGAAATAAAAGAAAGGTTCAGGAGTGGAATTAAAATTCAAGTTGAAAGGATATTAGTGGTGAAATTTGCTGATGACATTGTATCCTCAGTGAGAGTGAAGAAGAATTACAGGATCTGCTCAATGGAATGAACAGTCCACTGAGTTCAGATTATGGATTGAGAGTGAATCGAAGAAAGACGAAAATAAGGGAAGTAGCAGCAATGAGAACAACGAGAAATTGACATTAGGATAGATGGTCACGGAGTACATGAAGTTAAGGAATTCTGCTACCTAGGCAGTAAAATAACATGACGGATGGGACAAACAGGACATAAAAAGCAGTTTAGCACTGGGAGAAAGGTCATTCCCGTCCAAGAGAAGTCTAGTAGTATCCAAGATAGGTCGTAACTTGAGGAAGAAACTTCTGAGAATGACCGTTTGAAGTATGGTAATGAAATATGGACTGTGGGAAAAGTAGAAAAAAAGAGAATAGAAGTATTCGAGATGTTGTACTACAGACGAATGTTGAAAATTAGGTGGACTGATCGGATAAGGAATGAGGAGGTTCTGCACAGAATCGGAAAGGAAAGGAATACGTGGAAAACACTAGCAAGAAGGAAGAACACGGTAGTAGGACATGTGTTACGACATCAGGGAATGGCTTCCATGTTACTAGAGAAAGCTGCAGAGGGTAAAACTGTAGAGGTAGACAGTTATTGAAATACATCCATTAGATAATTAAGAACGTCCGTTGCAAGTGCTACTCTGAGATGAAGAGGCTAGAACAAGAGAGGAATTGCTGACTGGCCGCATCTAACCGGTCAGAAGATTGATGATTCAAAAAGACTTGATTTTTCTATAATTTCTTTTATGTGATCACTCCATGTAGCTTCGGCTCATAACTCCTAAGTATTCTACAGTAGCACGTTTCTCGCGAATAAAGTAATCACACAGTAGTGTATTTCTGTGCTTAATTATTCACACTACGTTATATTTATTTACTGTCGGGGTCAACTGCCAGTCTCTCCACCAATTATAGATCCTCTGCTGGTCTTCCCGCTATGCACTGTAGTCTTCTGACTTCATGCTCTTATTACGACCAACCGCATCATCTACGATCATTAGTAGCTCCTTTATCAAGACTGCAAGTTAGATACCCACAGATGAAAACTCATGTCACAAGGTATTCCAGCCTTATATTTAGTCGCATTTAGTTTCTCCAGAACCTTCAAGCCCCTTGTTCTGGTAAACTGCCCACTTATGAAGAAGACTGCTGGCCCTGCAACCAAGGAATATTCTCTATATGCGAGTGTGGCTTAATTTAGACATACAACTGAGCTTGTGACAACCTGTGACGACATTCTAGACTCACCAATTTAGCCCTGCAGTCCAGTTCCATAGAACCCCCCCCCCCCCCCTCTACCATAGTGGACACGTTGTAGAGCGTCCTCCCTGCCCCGTCAGACGTTGAATACTCAAATCACGTCAAGGATAGCTAGAGCAGAGCAGAGCGGGTTCAGGAACGCATTGCAGCTTACCTTTGCGTCGACGGTGGTTTGTCAGTGGTGGCAGCGTAATTACAGTAGCTCTATCAGCAGCGAATGTGTCCCACAGCTTGAAACATGTTTCTCCAGGCGGTGATATTGTCACTGCTGTATATATTCAAAGTTGTACATGCACGACAATAACGTTTCTCAAAACAAGCAGTCTCCCGTAAGGGTTACAAAATACTGTAGCATTCACTTTAATACACCGATTGCGAAACTACAGTCCACCCGCTTTTAACAATCACTATCGCAGATTCACAGTTCTTGTGAAAACCGTACCACACGCAGTAAACAGTCTGGAAGTCTCCGCGGCGACAGCCATTCTTTTAAAGCGTGTGGCTTTCCATTAAGGTACAAAGAAGATAAAAACTTTAAAACAAAATAGTTTATGTAACTCAGTTAAATGCAAAGAATTTGGATCTAGCAACGGCAATTACTGTCCATTCACGTATACATAGCCACTGCTGTTTATAGCACTCCGCGAAACTCACATCATTCACATAGTGTAACATTTTGTTTGATGACGTCCACTTTAAAATTTTGTCCACGCTGTGACCGAGAAATAAGAATGCGGTCATAACATTTACCGTGTTTCTGTGTAGCACGATTACACGACACACGCGCGTCCACGCCACGACACTGCTCAATTCTGACTGTTCGACCGCAACTATCGATATTTCTCTCTCATCGTAGTTCATACAACAGCGCTGCACGTTACATTTAGTTTCACACGATGCATTTTAAAAAAGGAACACAGAGAAGAACAAACATAAATTGGAACTTTTCGTAATTAATATATATATATATATATCTTATTCTGCACATATCTTCGATGGCTTACAATATTTTTTGGTTTGTTCTATAGTGTGCAATATATATATATATAAGCAGAAAGCGTTTATAATTCGCACTATAGAACAAAACAAGAAATATTGTAAGCCATCGAAGATATAAGTGCAGAATAAAAGAAAGTAACAGAAAAGAAAGCAGAAAAAATTATCTATCACAAATAGCAGCGTCTTCACAATCTCCACTTATGATAAAGTGTAGATAAAAGAGGTTTTTTTTCTTCAAGAAAAAAGAATTATTCACAGCCAGTGGGAATGTTTAATACGCACGGCGGATAGGAGTGAGAAACAGGAACAATTAAGTAACGGACTCTGTGCAAAGTCTGCAAGGCAGATTGAGGAGTTTCTGTCAAAAGCGCCTTTCCACTTCAAATCTCTGAATTTTGAGGGCGACTACTATCTTAGAATGCACCTGGTTATCCACTCCCAAAAATGCTATTGTTGAGATTTTCAGTCCAAAGACTAGCTTGGAGTAGCTCTTCGCAGTAGACTATCCTGAACATGCCTCTTCGTCTCTGCAAAGCTATCGAAACCCGTATCCATTTGAATCTGCTCCATTTGGCCTCCCTCTGCAGTTTTTACCCCACCCACTTCCATCGGTTTCCGGGCTTGTAAACTGTCATACAGCCGGAAGAGCGGTGTGCTGACCACATCCATACCCATATCCGCATCCAGTGGCGCCTGAAGGGCGAGGATGACACAGCGGCCAGTCGGTGACATTGGGCCTTCATGACCTTTTTTGGCGGAGTTTAGTTTAGTACTTCCATCGGTTGTCTCGCGAAGTGTCGTGTCAAGAGATCTCACCTTTCAGTCAAGTCGTGCTTTGAATTTCTTTTTCGCCCATTTGCATTCATTAGCAACTCATTAAGTTTTAGATCCATCCATCTAATCGTCCACATTCTCCTGCAGTATAAAAATTTCAAGAAGCTTCTACACTCATCTTGTCTGAACTGCTTATCGTCCACGTTTCACTACTGTACAAGACTACACTTTGGACAAATACGTTCACAAAAGACTCTGTAACACTGAAATTTATATTAGACGTTAACACATTCCTCTTTTTCAGAAATGCATTACTGGCTGCTGACAGTCTCCATTTCACATCTTCTTTACTTCGGTCATTATCAGTTATGTTGCTAGACCACTTTTTTCAGTTTATCTGATTTAATTCGAATACACATGGATGGGTATTGCCCAGTTTCTAGAGGGTGCTGAAGAGTATTTTTGAGTTATATCAGTTATTACTACTCGATCGGCTTTACGCTGTCCATGGACGATGGGTGAGAGAACAAAGCTACACAGGAGTGAAATAAGTGGGCAATATTGCCACTTTTAACGATTTTTGGAAGACCGAAAAAGTGAATGCTTTCAGCACCAAATAATACAGATAATTTTTCTGTGATGGAGAGAGCCTTTGTGCTCCAGGTCAGAGAGTTTGCATTGCGAGTGAGCAATCAGCAGCGGTAAACAGTGTCTTACTGTCGTGTCACCCATTAGCAATCAACATTTTTCTGCCCCTGCGCTAACTGGACAGATGTGAATACCGCTAATTAGGCACTGGTAATCCCAGAGCTTTTGAAAACAATTCGCATGATCGGAAGAGAATCTAATCATCTTTCCAATGCATTTTACAACATACTGTGTGTACGTAAAATCGATCAAAATTTCATTATGAAGGTCAACTCAAGAAACCAAAAAGTTTATATTATGTTAAACAGCATTTTATCCTAAGATTAATTCCTGACAACATTCATGATTAGTAGTAATGTTACTAGTAGCATATGTTTGCGATGCATTATTCAGTTTTGCAAATTAAGCCCGCTGATATTAACCCAGAAACCTAAATTACCTGCTGCAAATGTTCTTCCAGGAGACTCTTACGTACGGACGTTTATTAAATTGTTTGTAACTATCGTGTGTTGCACTTTGTGTTTGAGCAATAAGTATAATGAGTAATAAATACAATACATTCTCCGTTTCAGTTACTACAAAGTTTCAAATTTTTAAATCCTCTTTTCATGCAGCAAAATGAAGTTCGCATTGACTATCATATAGCGAAGGGTGAGAACTTACGCTTTAAAATTAATTATGCCTGCTGATAATTTAATCAATCTCTTGCTAAGTAGTATTTAGATAGGACTGTAACTGAACTTCCATAAGTGACGGTAGTGTGTATTACATTGACTTTTCCCAGCATACAGCTGGGTTTTGAACGACAGACTGTCAAAGGATTTACCCAAGTTATTTTCTTGTTTTCCTAACATAAATATTCGCCTGATTGGAGAGATCTGTCAAAGTGTGCGTATGATCACTCAGCTGATTACTCCTTCGTCAGATTTTGCGTAGCAGAGTGCAAAGTGGTCGCAGCGATGAGTGACCAATTGAAGATCGCTACTTGCCGTCTATAAGCGCACCGGTTACTGACATACGTTTTACCAGTAAACACTAACAGAGATATAAACATCACACGTAAGTGAGTCAGATACTTTTTCTTTGCATATTGAAAATGAATGTCAGTACTTTACTTTTGTAATGATATCACTATATTGTCTAAAAAGATAAGTACGGAAATTATTAACCAGGGAAGAGGTCCTACGGGATTCCGCATCATCTCAAGTAATTCGTGTGGGAGATACGTTCTGACAGCACAGTAATTATCTCTTTAATACACTTTCGATACAGTTAACTTCTCATTGTATACGTACCGTTTCGCTACAGTTAACGTATCATTGTATACGTACCGTCTTCGGATAACCATCATCTTTATACTGAGCTACCTATCAAGATATGGCAGTGCTGAAATAGCGTACCTATGGTAAGCAGAAATTGGAGCCTCAGATGGTGCCCTGTAACTCCTTCTAACGACAGTATGTACTCAGAGCATTCACTGTCGGTGAACGTGATTGTCTCGTGCGCAGTTAACGTGTTATAGCCCTCCAAAGCAAACATTGTAAGTTAGCAAAATAATAAATTGGTATATTTCTTTCACTATACTGAAAACAGTCTAAAGTTTTCTTAAACGCAACTTGCCATAATTCTTGACCCCACATGTAGTGCTAAAACGATGAAAATTAATATTACGACGATGTCAAACCTTATTTTCATGATTGAAAGAAGTATTCATGATATCAAAAATGTAAGTATAATTTTATTATTTTCATTTTTGAGCTCAGTGTATCAAAGACTTTCCAGTGCACGGAATAAATTAGCATTGTTTGTACTACGAAACTATATATGATTGTTAAGGGTTAAGCATGTAATAATTCTACATCTACATCTACATTGATACTCCGCAAGCCACCCAACGGTGTGTGGCGGAGGGCACTTTACGTGCCACTGTCATTACCTCCCTTTCCTGTTCCAGTCGCGTATGGTTCGCGGGAAGAACGACTGTCTGAAAGCCTCCGTGCGCGCTCTAATCTCTCTAATTTTACATTCGTGATCTCCTCGGGAGGTATAAGTAGGGGGAAGCAATATATTCGATACCTCATCCAGAAACGCACCCTCTCGAAACCTGGACAGCAAGCTACACCGCGATGCAGAGCGCCTCTCTTGCAGAGTCTGCCACTTGAGTTTATTAAACATCTCCGTAACGCTATCACGGTTACCAAATAACCCGGTGACGAAACGTGCCGCTCTTCTTTGGATCTTTTCTATCTCCTCCGTCAACCCGACCTGGTACGGATCCCACACTGATGAGCAATACTCAAGTATAGGTCGAACGAGTGTTTTGTAAGCCACCTCCTTTGTTGATGGACTACATTTTCTAAGCACTCTCCCAATGAATCTCAACCTGGTACCCGCCTTACCAACAATTAATTTTATATGATCATTCCACTTCAAATCGTTCCGTACGCATACTCCCAGATATTTTACAGAAGTAACTGCTACCAGTGTTTGTTCCGCTATCATATAATCATACAATAAAGGATCCTTCTTTCTATGTATTCGCAATACATTACATTTGTCTATGTTAAGGGTCAGTTGCCACTCCCTGCACCAAGTGCCTATCCGCTGCAGATCTTCCTGTATATCGCTACAATTTTCTAATGCAGCAACTTCTCTGTATACTACAGCATCATCCGCGAAAAGCCGCATTGAACTTCCGACACTATCTACTAAGTCATTTATATATATTGTGAAAAGCAATGGTCCCATAACACTCCCCTGCGGCACGCCAGAGGTTACTTTAACGTCTGTAGACGTCTCTCCATTGATAACAACATGCTGTATTCTGTTTGCTAAAAACTCTTCAATCCAGCCACACAGCTGGTCTGATATTCCGTGGGCTCTTACTTTGTTTATCAGGCGACAGTGCGGAACTGTATCGAACGCCTTCCGGAAGTCAAGAAAAATAGCATCTACCTGGGAGCCTGTATCTAATATTTTCTGGGTCTCATGAACAAATAAGGCGAGTTGGGTCTCACACGATCGCTGTTTCCGGAATCCATGTTGATTCCTACATAGTAGATTCTGGGTTTCCAGAAATGACATGATACGCGAGCAAAAAACATGTTCTAAAATTCTACAAGAGATCGACGTAAGAGATATAGGTCTATAGTTTTGCGCATCTGCTCGACGACCCTTCTTGAAGACTGGGACTATCTGTGCTCTTTTCCAATCATTTGGAACCCTCCGTTCCTCTAGAGACTTGCGGTACACGGCTGTTAGAAGGGGGGCAAGTTCTTTCGCGTACTCTGTGTAGAATCGAATTGGTATCCCGTCAGGTCCAGTGGCTTTCCTCTATTGAGTGATTCCAGTTGCTTTTCTATTCCTTGGACACTTATTTCGATGTCAGCCATTTTTTCGTTTGTGCGAGGATTTAGAGAAGGAACTGCAGTGCGGTCTTCCTCTGTGAAACAGCTTTGGAAAAAGGTGTTTAGTATTTCAGCTTTACGCGTGTCATCCTCTGTTTCAATGCCATCATCATCCCGTAGTGTCTGGATATGCTGTTTCGAGCCACTTACTGATTTAACGTAAGACCAGAACTTCCTAGGATTTTCTGTCAAGTCGGTACATAGAATTTTACTTTCGAATTCAATGAACGCTTCACGCATAGCCCTCCTTACGCTAACTTTGACATCGTTTAGCTTCTGTTTGTCTGAGAGGTTTTGGCTGCGTTTAAACTTAGAGTGGAGCTCTCTTTGCTTTCGCAGTAGTTTCCTAACTTTGTTGTTGTACCACGGTGGGTTTTTCCCGTCCCTCACAGTTTTACTCGGCACGTACCTGTCTAAAACGCATTTTACGATTGCCTTGAACTTTTTCCATAAACACTCAACATTGTCAGTGTCGGAACAGAAATTTTCGTTTTGATCTGTTAGGTAGTCTGAAATCTGCCTTCTATTACTCTTGCTAAACAGATAAACCTTCCTCCCTTTTTTTTATATTCCTATTAACTTCCATATTCAGGGATGCTGCAACGGCCTTATGATCACTGATTCCCTGTTCTGTACATACAGAGTCGAAAAGTTCGGGTCTGTTTGTTATCAGTAGGTCCAAGATGTTATCTCCACGAGTCGGTTCTCTGTTTAATTGCTCGAGGTAATTTTCGGATAGTGCACTCAGTATAATGTCACTCGATGCTCTGTCCCTACCACCCGTCCTAAACATCTGAGTGTCCCAGTCTATATCTGGTAAATTGAAATCTCCACCTAAGACTATAACATGCTGAGAAAATTTATGTGAAATGTATTCCAAATTTTCTCTCAGTTGTTCTGCCACTAATGCTGCTGAGTCGGGAGGTCGGTAAAAGGAGCCAATTATTAACCTAGTTCGGTTGTTTAGTGTAACCTCCACCCATAATAATTCACAGGAACTATCCACTTCTACTTCACTACAGGATAAACTACTACTAACAGCGACGAACACTCCACCACCGGTTGCATGCAATCTATCCTTTCTAAACACCGTCTGTACCTTTGTAAAAATTTCGGCAGAATTTATCTCTGGCTTAAGCCAGCTTTCTGTACCTATAAGGATTTCAGCTTCGGTGCTTTCTATCAGCACTTGAAGTTCCGGTACTTTACCAACGCAGCTTCGACAGTTGACAATTACAATACCGATTGCTGCTTGGTCCCCGCATGTCCTGACTTTGCCCCACACCCGTTGAGGCTGTTGCCCTTTCTGTACTTGCCCAAGGCCATCTAACCTAAAAAACCGCCCAGCCCACGCCACACAACCCCTGCTACCCGTGTAGCCGCTTGTTGCGTGTAGTGGACTCCTGACCTATCAAATGGTTCAAATGGCTCTGAGCACTATGGGACTTAACTTCTATGGTCATCAGTCCCCTAGAACTTAGAACTACTTAAACCTAACTAACCTAAGGACATCACACAACACCCAGCCATCACGAGGCAGAGAAAATCCCTGACCCCGCCGGGAATCGAACCCGGGAACCCGGGCGTGGGAAGCGAGAACGCTACCACACGACCACGAGACGCGGGCCCTGACCTATCCAGCGGAACCCGAAACCCCACCACCCTATGGCGCAAGTCGAGGAATCTGCAGCCCACACGGTCGCAGAACCGTCTCAGCCTCTGATTCAGACCCTCCAATCGGCTCTGTACCAAAGGTCCGCAGTCAGTCCTGTCGACGATGCTGCAGATGGTGAGCTCTGCTTTCATCCCGCTAGCGAGACTGGCAGTCTTCACCAAATCAGATAGCCGCCGGAAGCCAGAGAGGATTTCCTCCGATCCATAGCGACACACATCATTGGTGCCGACATGAGCGACCACCTGCAGATGGGTGCACCCTGTACCCTCCATGGCATCCGGAAGGACCCTTTCCACATCTGGAATGACTCCCCCCGGTATGCACACGGAGTGCACATTGGTTTTCTTCCCCTCTCTTGCTGCCATTTCCCTAAGGGGCCCCATTACGCGCCTGACGTTGGAGCTCCCAACTACCAGTAAGCCCACCCTCTGCAACTGCCCGGATCTTGCAGACTGAGGGGCAACCTCTGGAACAGGACAAGCAGCCATGTCAGGCCGAAGATCAGTATCAGCCTGAGACAGAGCCTGAAACCGGTTCGTCAGACAAACTGGAGAGGCTTTCCGTTCAGCCCTCCGGAATGTCTTTCGCCCCCTGCCACACCTTGAAACGACCTCCCACTCTACCACAGGTGAGGGATCAGCCTCAATGCGGGCAGTATCCCGGGCAACCACAGTCTTAGTCCGATCAGGGGATGCGTGGGACGAGCTGGCCGTCCCCGACAAACCCCCATCCGGACCCCCACAGTGATGCCAATTGGCAACAGCCTCAAGCTGTGTGACCGAAGCCAACACTGCCTGAAGCTGGGAGCGAAGGGATGCCAACTCAGCCTGCATCCGAACACAGCAGTTGCAGTCCCTATCCATGCTAAAAACTGTTTTGCAAAGAACGTCTGAACTAATCTACAGAAAGCGCAAACAAATCGACAAAATTTAAACGGTTATTAAAATACAAGATTGCCTAGTAAATGCAGTAATGCTGCTACTTGCGCACTGCTGACACTGCTCGGCGGCGGAAGGAGACTAAGCGAAATTACACTATTCAGGTACTAAAACACGATGCTACACTCTCAAATACTATAATACGCCCGAAATTTATGAATTAAACAATGCAAGTACCAAAAACACGCAAAGAAATTAAGAATTAAACTATGTAACAAATGAGTGAGCTAGGAGTATACGACTTGCTGCTGCAGCTGCTTATCCAACGGCGGCAGGGAGCACACTCGGTGTAAGACATTTCGTTGAGTCTGAATTTTGTTCTCGTACTGGTCGTAGAGAAGGAAAAGTTCATTAATCGATGTGAAGGTATAAGGGCTGTAAAAAGGAGAGAGAGAGAAGGTAAATACAATTTATTCAAAACAAATATCTCCTGTGTAACGTCTTGTGATTTCCTATAACTAAAAATTGCAAGGTCTAATCTGAGCCTGTCCTAAATAACAGCGAAGAACATTTATGTTATCATATAATTTCTTCGTTTGACCACGGTTCTGATTCGCATGTTTCTTTTTTGTTACGCGACGTGTTATGAATATTTTCATTATACGCACAAAAGTGCACACAGCTTTAATCGAACCAGCGTCTTTCGGAAACGATAACTTTTAATCAGTACAATTACGTGAATACCATCTAAATCGCAACCGTGATCGCAAAAGTGTTTCCTGGACCAAAAAATTCTTATAAAATGTGTATTTTCCAAAGCGAGCAGCATTGCACTATCGCTGACTCACAACAAATAAATAGCAATTCAGTGGCTATACAATCAATAAACAGAGGGGGCAATTCAGTGGCACCATATTGACAGGACTAGCTTATATGGGTGTGCTAATGTGTGTTTTTTTCTATTTGTTTCATGCTGTAAAGAGCGGAAATCTACGACGACCCTAAGCACGATATTTTTGCTGTACCATTCCATCCCAACGGCAGCAGAACGAAGCACTACACACAGACGGTCTTCATGTAGCCATTATGTGAATAGTCGGGATTGGTCAAGGGTCACTTCGCCGGCCTGTGTGGCCGTGCGGTTCTAGGCGCTTCAGTCTGGAACCGCGTGACCGCTACGGTCGCTGGTTCGAATCCTGCCTCAGACATGGGTGTGTGTGCTGTCCTTAGGTTAGTTAGGTTTAAGTTGTTCTAAGTTCTAGGGGACTGATGACCACAGATGTTAAGTCGCATAGTGCTCAGAGACATTTGAACCATTTTTTTGAAGGGTCACTTCGAGCACCGGTTTGTTGGCGTGCAATTGGGCGACATGCTATTAGGGGCGTTCTGTAAGAAATACAACACTGTATTTTCTCGGCCAGTATCGGTGGAAAAAATGTGAAACTTTTCTGAGACATCTTGTAATATTTTTGCACTTCGGCCAGTACAATTTCATGAAGTTCCTCTAGGTGCGGCACTATACGTAGCCTTCAAAATAGGGTCTGTATTGGAGGTGCGTTCTAAGTAGAGAGCTATAATTGAATTCCTTTTTGTGGAATACCAGAGCACCACAGGTGTTCATAGGCGCTTGCAGAATGTCTACGCAGACCTGCCAGTGAACAAAAGCACTGTGAGTCGTTGGGTCAGACTTCTGTCATTATCGCTACGGGGTTGCGCAAACCTGTCCAGTCTCCCTCACAGAGGTGTGACTCTTGCACTGTTGAAACGTGTGGACACTCCCATTCGGGGTGATCGACGGATCACAGTCAAACACCCCGCTGCTCAACGAGACGTCTCTTGTTGATAATGCTGACACACTCATCCACTTGAGGGTGTGTGCCCGCTGGGCTCCTCGCCGCATAACAGAAGACCGTAAATAGCAAGGAAGAGACATCTGTGAAGAAATGTTTGCGCTACGAGGCTGATTGTTACGTTTGTTGTCGAACAAGGTCACATGAGATAAACTTGTATTCGTAACTTCAATCCGTAAACAAGACGCCAGTCCATGGAGTGGCACCACTCCACCTCTCTTCCCAAGAAAATGTTCATAGCCCCACCCTCACCGATAAAGCCCTCTTCTGGGACGCTGAAGTGGTTATTCTGTTTGATGACCTCCCTCATTGTGCAATGATCAACTCTGAAGAGTACTGTGCTACCTTCAGGAAACAGACTCCATGACAACGCAAGGCTGACACAAGTCTGCGCACCGCAGTGGAGCTCCAAACTTAATTGGACTGATCTTTCCCATCCACCCTACAGCAAAGATCTCACGCATTCGTTCTGTTTGGCCCAACAAAGGATGCACTCTGCGGGAAGCAGTACGTGGTGATGCACCAAGACGTTGGCTCCGACGCCGACCAGGAAGGTGGTACCATGCGGGCATACAGACCGTCCGAGTAAGATGGCGTTAGCCCCTTGCATTGTAGAAAAATAGAGTTCCGTAGCTAATAATGTCGTATTTCGTAATCCTGAATAAAAACAACTTTCAGAAGAAGAGTGTTACATTACTTACTTAAGGCCCCTTGTACAAGGAGAGATTCGCTGTCAACGATCATCTCCACTGCCATGAGATCTGTACACTCCTGAAAGCAGCAGGATTTTTGAACATGTATTGTGTTCTGACATTATGAATCACCTCAAACAGAATGGTCTATTGACGTACAGTCAGCACGGTTTTATAATAGATCGTTCTTGTGAAAACCAACGAGCTCTTTACCCACACGAAGTGTTTGACTGTTGTTGACAATGTATTTCAAATCGATTCCTTATTTTTAGATTTCCAGAAGGCTTTTCACTCTGTAACTTACAAGCGGATTGTAATCGAGCTGCGTGCTTATGGACTGGATTCGTGATTTCCTGTCATAGAGATCACAAAAATGGTTCAAATGGCTCTGAGCACTATGGGACTCAACTGCTGTGGTCATAAGTCCCCTAGAACTTAGAACTACTTAAACCTAACTAACATAAGGACAGCACACAACACCCAGCCATCACGAGGCAGAGAAACATAGAGATCACAGTTCGTAGTAATTGACCTACAGTCGTCAAGTAAAACAGAGGTGATCTATGGCGTTGTTCAAGGTAGTGTTACAGACCCTTTGTGGTCCTTACCGGTATAAACGATTTAGGAGACAATTTGGGCATCCGTCTCAGGTTTTTGCAGTTGATGCTGTCGTTTATCGTCTAGTGAATCATCAGAAAATCAAAACAAATTAGAAAAGGTATATGTCTGGTGCGAAAATTGGCAATTGAGCCTAAATAATGAAAAGTGTCAGGTCATCCAAAAGAGGACTGAAAGGAATGATAAATCAATCTAATCTAAAGACCGTAAATTGAACTAAATAGCTAGGAATTACAATTACGAACAATTTAAATTGAAAAGAACGCATATAACATCTTGCGGTGAAGGCAACCAAAGACTGCGATTTATTGGCAGAACACGTAGAAGATTTAACAGACCTACTAAAGAGGCTGACTGCACTATGCTTCTCCCGTACTGTACTGTAGCCCGGTGTAGGATCCTTACCAGATACCATTAATGAGTACATCGAGAAAGTTCAAAGAAGAGCAGCACGTTTTGTATTATCGAGAAATAGCGGAGAGAGTGTCATGGACATGATAGAGAGTTTGGGGAGGACGTTATTAAAACACAGACGTTTCTCGTTACGGTGGGATCTTGTCACGAAATTTCAATCACAAACTAATCCGCCCCCGGTAGCTAAGTGGTCAGCGCGACAGAATATCAACCCTAAGGGCCTGGGTTCGATTCCCGGCTGGGTCGGAGATTCCCTCCGCTCAGGTACTGGGTGTTGTGTTGTCCTAGTCGTTATCATTTCATCCCTATCGACGCGAAAGTCGCCGCAGTGGCATCCAATAGAAAGACTTGCACCCGGCGAACTGTCTACCCGACCTGAGGACATAGCCACACGACATTTTAATAAAAACTTTCTCCTCTGAATGAAAGAATATTTTATTGATCCCGACCTACATAGGGAGAAACGAACTTCATAATAAAATAAGGGAAATCAGAGCTCGCACGGAAAATTATAGGTGTTCGCTTTTTCCGCGCGCTGTTCGAGACTAGAACAATAGGGAGATATTGTGAAGGTAGTCCGACGAACCCTCTGCCAGGCACTTAAGTGTGATTTTCAGAGTATCCATGTAGATGTAAATGTAGGTGAACAAAATCTTACCCAGCGTGTAGCAGCAACAGACGCTCTGTTCCAGTATCTTATACATAACGGGGCTTTGCTTTCAGCGCTCACATGTGAAAAAAGAAAAACAAACAAAAGGAAAAAAGAGGTACCTTACGTGCAAATTCACACAGAGGTGGCAGAGTACTCTGAAAAATAATTTTAATTTCGGCAATGCAAATTCTTTAACGAAAGCCTTTTACTTGCAGATGAGCTAATTATTTTAGTTACCCAGAAGAAGATTTCCAATTAGCAGCAGATCAGCGGGAAAATATTACCCTGTTCTGTTACCGGAAGATTGTAGTAACAAGATCCGTAATAACGGGTTTCAAGTAAAACAATATCTGAGAACTAACGTACAGCGCTTGGACAAAAACACGAAAAAAAGCGCGAGGAACCCATGCTTGAATATCAATGCAAATGGCAGCCAGAACTCCAGCTTGCACTGTTGGATATGACTACTACGAACAGCATCTGTGCAATGCCCTCAATACGTTACAAATGTCAGCCGTGGACCGAACAGTGCTCTTCGCGGTTCTGAGAGCATTATGTCGGAATTAAGTAAATTCAGAAATGGACAAACTGTTAATGCTCGTATTGTAGGTGCTTCTGTAAACATCGTAGCCGGTGTTGCGTGTTTCAAGATCCACAGTACCGAAGATTTATGCCGCATAAACGGAACGTGGGAAAACATCATCCAGTACGTTACAACGCGGGTGGAAGTGTGTGTTGAGTGATCGTGTGGCAGTCATGGAAGAAGATTGAGACGAAAATTACAAGTTAGAAGACAGCTGCAAAAGTCACTACAGAGCTAAATGTTGCTCTCGCGAACGCGGTAAGCACCAAAACAACACGAAGGGAGGACTATAATCAGAGAATTGCAGGGCAAAATGGAATTCCTAAATAACTTTTCACTGATGCAAATGCCTTTATCAGGAAAACGTGGTGCCGAAGCCACAAAACCAGGACTATTGACCAATGGGAGAAAATCATTTGGTCTAAAGAGTCTCGTTTCACACTGTTTCCTTCTTATGGCCGTGTTTACGTTCCAAGAGCGAAAAATGGTGAAAGTGGATTGGGCAGCCTTATCGTGGTTCTCTAAAGGCCCCACGGTCAGTCAGCAAAGTCACATTACTGCCAACGGTTATGTGACCTTGTTAGCTGCTCAGGTCCCCCGCATTCTCAAATATTTGTTCTACAATGGTGGTGACGTGTTCCAAGATGACGAGGCCCGTTTCCACACAGCTCGCATACACCGAGATTGGTTATGTAAGGGCGAGGATGAATTGCCGCATCTCCTCTGGCCGCCAAAGTCACCAAATTTCAGTAGTATTAAACTATTGTGGTCTACTTAGGTGCACCTCCTTCACTGGTGTCTCAGTTTGCACTATTTTGCAAAAAGAATGGTATAAGGTTACCTTGGAAGCCGTACAGAACCTGTTTTTATTTATACCGCAACGAGTGGAACCTGTTTTGAATGCCAACGGGCTTCATAAACCATATTGGCCATGGTAATAATTTTCTTTCCATATTTTTGTCCTTCCTCTGTATCTACTGAGTGTTTAATGTGAGAAAGAATCGTAAGAAAATTTCAATCATTGTGTGCTCGACCTGCCCTTCTGCTGGCAAGTGCTCTATCGACTGAGCTACCCAAGCACGACTCACGGTATGTCGTCACACATTATTTCCTTCCAGTACCTCGTATCCTACTTTCCAAACTTCACAGAAGTTCTGCTACGAAGCTTGCAGGACTAACAGTCCCGGAAGAAAGGATATTGAAAAGACATGGTTTAGTCAAAACCTGGATGATGTTTATAGAATGAAAATTTCTTTCTGCAGTGGCATGTGCGCTGATATGAAATAAGCAGGACCAGGACTCGAACCCAGACATCATCTCTTTCCGCGGGTGAGTATTTCACCGACTAAGTTACCAAAGCACTACTCGGTTGGTTAGTTTGTGGGATTAGAGGGACCAGACTGCTACGGTCATCGGTCCCTACACTACTCGGGACTCATCTTTACAGGTTTAGACCTGCCAGCCAACTTCCAACTTCCACAGACGTTCTCCAGCGAAACGTGCAGATCTAGCACTCCTGGATGAAAGTATTTGCGTTCTCAATGGGGTGCGTCAAATCAGAATAGAACTGACACAACATGTACCCTCATACTTGTTCATCGACGGATGCAGAGCTATAGTCCTATACGACGGACAGCCCAAAACATGCTCAGGCTGCGGGAAAGAGGGCCACGTCCGTTCCGAATGTATGCAGCGGAGGATAGTGCAAGTTCCAAACGGCGAACCCGTACCTCCGTCCACGTTAACGCCGCTGCCACTAACGTATGCGGACGCATTTCGAACGGATCCCATCCCGAAAAATGACCAGCTACAGAATCCTGACAGTTTACGGCAACCGACTGCGGCGGAGACCGCCTCCAGTGACGAAACGACGCACACCTCAGCCGCTCCGGCGCCGACGACGCACTTAACCGAGCGGACAGGATCGGTAGGAGAAATGGAAATTGATCCTGCTGTTGTGCCGACAGCTGCTTTCGTCCCTGAGCACCGGGAGTCACTTCCGCACTCGGATACGGAGGCGCACACGCGCAAACAACGATCGCCGAAGCGCCACAAGAAACGACGGCTAGCGCCGTCGGATACCTGCTTACTGCAGTCCACGTCAGACGGACTTGGGTGTGACGCCGATACAGTGCATCCGGATGCGCAACGGGAGGTTATACCTGCCACACAGCAGTACGACACGAATCATGCTACACAGGGGTTGAATACAGACACACCGGACGGAAAGCCGACGGAAGGAGTCCCTCCACCCACCGCAGCAACGCCACCGCCTTCGGTCAGCCCGGCAGGAGAGACACGACGGGAGCTGGACCTCCAGCACAGGAACTGGGCCGACGAATCCGATACTGACCCCCACACCGACGACGCACCCGCCATGGCGAGTGCTGTGTCCACCGGATGTTAACCGCGCAGTAGATGCAGACTGACGCACAGACAGCATGTCACCGGGCAGAAGCACAAAATTAACATAATCGTGCATGTGCGCTTTACGCACTGAGGAACAGCGGCAGGCATATCGAACAGCCTCTATTAATATTAATACGATCAGACCGCCTGTCAAATTGCAATTATTACGAGACATGTTGCATGCGTCAGACGTCGACATCGTTCTGCTGCAGGAAGTATGTGTTGAGAGCTTCCTCGACCTCTGTGAGTACGATACGTACATTACACCTACTACCGACGGTGGCAGCGGAACAGCGATACTTCTACGTAGCGGCATAGTAGCCGAGGACGTGGTGTACCTGCCGTCAGCGCGAGGACTGGCGCTCACAGTGCTGGGAGTACGGGTCGTTAACATTTACGCACCGTCGGGGTCAGACAGACGGCGCGACCTATCCCGATTCTACGCAGAGGAGATTGCAACACTATTCTTAGGTCGGTATGAACATGTCTCATTTGGAGGTGACTTCAACTGCGTGCTCGCACCAAAAGATCAACACCCACGTTATACTTCGTGCCCGGAGCTGCGGCAACTCATACAGGACATGAATCTCATTGATACATGGGAGACGATACATGGCGACAGACGCGGATACACCTACGTCACGAGTCACTCTGCAAGTCGTCTCGATCGCATTTACGTAACACGTCGTCTCGAACCTGCGATCCTCGATGCGGAATTGTGGCCTGTCGCCTTTTCAGATCACATTGCATATATATGCACGGTCTCCTTGAGTCGTCAACAAGTGTGGAGGAGTCGCAGTGTTTGGAAACTGAATACAGCCCACCTTAGGGAACCTGAGTGCAAACGCTTAGTCGAAGACACTTGGCATGTGTGTGAACGACGCCTCCCGACATATCCGACGACGTTGCAGTGGTGGCTGGAATGCGTTAAGCCTGCATTGCGCCGAGCGTTAATTGCGTACGGAAGGGAGCAGATGATGTGGAGGCGATACACGACGGAATTTTATTTCACGATGCTCCGCGAACTTTCTGCACAAGCACCTTCACAGGAGCGTCATGCCGGTATAAAACGAGCACAGGCCCAAATAATTTCCATAACGCGCCGCCGACTGGAGGGTGTCGCAATCCGTGCAAGGGCCTTTGAACGAGTCCATGGAGAATCCCCGTCGATGTATCACGTTATCAGAGAAAAACAACGTAGTCGCAGAACCTTAATACAGACGGTCGTACTGCCAGATGGTCGCCGCATGACAACGCAAAAAGACATTGCCAACGCTTTCGTCGAACACTACGGTCATCTCTATGAAGAAGCGGAACACGATCAGGCCGCCTTTCATGAGGTCCGTCGAACGCTCTCCGCGTGTCTCTACGAGTCGGCCAACCTGGAGGTAACAGGTGAAATCACAGTTGACGACGTAATGGAAGCGATTGATAAGGGAGCGTCGCACAAATCACCGGGGCCCGACGGGTTTCCGTTAGAGTTCTATCGTACATTTAAAGATCTCATGATTCCACGATGGACTGCCATGTACTGCGAATTGATGTCTCCCAACGTGCCTCTTCCACCCACCTTCGTGGAAGGAATGATCATCCCCATCCACAAACCATCTGGCGGCACAGGGATACAGGCCTACCGGCCACTGACCCTTCTTAATTGCGACTACAAGATCTACGCCAGGATACTTGCAGCACGCTTTAAACGCGTGATACGCCAAGTGATTTCACTCGACCAAACCCAGCTAGGAGGAGCTAGCAATATACAAACGGCACTCAGCGACTACCGCGATGCTATCGCGCTGGCTTCAACATGTCGTCTCCGGGGTGTATTGGTATCGATAGACTTCGATCGCGCATTTGACAGGCTGAGTCATGCTTATCTCACGGACGTGATGACGAAAATGAAGTTTCCGGAAAGTTTTGTCACCGTCGTCATGAGACTACTCCACGGAGCCGCATCCAAAGTGCTCATCAATGGACGCTTGGTGGGGCCCATCAAAATCTCACGATCGGTCAGACAAGGGTGCCCGCTGTCAACGATATTGTATGCCATCGCTGTCGAGCCGCTGCTTTGCGGGCTCCGGAATCGACTCCAAGGAATGACGATAAGGCACAACAAGTTTATATGCCGAACATACGCAGATGACCTAGTGTTTTTAGCACGGTCAGGCGACGAGGCAAGAGCGGCCCTGCATTGGATTAATTTGTATTGTATGGCTGCGGGAAGTCGCCTGAACATGGCAAAGTCGGGAGCGATGAACATCGGGAGAGGACTCCCGACAGGAAGTGTAGCACCATTACAGCCGATCACCAAGATGAAATGCCTAGGAATTATCTTCACTACAGACGTTCGACGCACGGTGGCACTGAGTTACAGACATCTTCTGCAAACAATTCGCGCGAGTGTCCGAAGTCACAGATTAAGAGCACTGGATATGATACAACGGGTCACCTTTGCCAACACTTACCTAGCCTCTCGCATCCCCCACCTGGCACAAGTTCTTCCTATGCTGGTGGTGTTGGCCCGCCGAATCCTGGCGGCACTAGGATATTTTGTGAGCACAGGTCTGCTTTTTAAGGTAGGATATGAAACCCTCACCCTTCCTCGTAGTCGTGGAGGTCTTGGACTAGTCCACGTACGCGACCGAGCAGTGGCTATTTATGTAACCACGATGATAAAGATGTGGACACGAGACCAGACCAGTCTGACGGGCAGCTTGATAGACGAACTCGCTCCACCTTCTCGTTCGGCTCCGGTAGCGGTGGCTCACATCTCACCATCGCTTGCCCATGTGCGAACCTTCTTTGTGGAACACAGTTGTGTACATATGGAACTACCGACTACCAGGACGGCAACGGCACGTGATATATATCACATCTTGACTCGACGACGGCAGAATAATGCCGTAGAGCGCCGCCAACCAACGGTTACGTGGTCAGTGGTATGGCGTACAGTGCACCACCCACACCTTGATACGGGAACGCGCGCACTGTGGTATCAGGTGGTAAATGGGAAATACGTGACTCGTTCCAGGTTGCATACAATTCATATGGCGGACGAGCCACTGTGTTCGCAGTGCAATGTTATAGACACTGAGGAGCATCGCCTGATATGCGGTCCTTCGGCGGACGTATGGCGTTTGGTCAAAAAAATTATCGCCTTCCTCCTTCGGGTGGGGCCGCAAACAATAGAACCACGCACACTACTTCTCCCAGATAGGACATATTATCCCCGAACGAAGACAAACGCAGTGACTTGGATTCGAGGTTTGACTGTGCGTTATCTTTTCCGAGACGGCAGTAAGAATGTGCTTGACTTTTGGGCCTTACTACAGGAACATCACTCACAGCTTATGAGACATCCGAGATATCGAACATATTACGCAACTTTTTTAAGGAGTGCCTTCCTTGATCCCCCACCCAGTTGGGGTGTCCCGGGTAGGAGAATGTAATTATTGTCTATAAGTATCAGAACAAGAAAGGACCAGGACAGTGGAGAGGATCCACAAACACACGTGAAGACGTACCCGACATCAACGCGAGGTATGACGGGATTAGCGAGGTACGCGCCTAAAAGAGGAACGTAGAACGTTATTGTTTTGTACTGACAGAAGCAGGATATTTTATTTTATTTTTTTCACTATTATGTAAAAAAAAGTCCACTTATTTACGTTTCCCAGAAAAATTTTATTTTATAAAGTCATCGTCTTATATATTTAAAGAAAAAGTGCTAGCAGCAGTTTAAGAAGTTTGTTATTGTTCCACCGAATGTAAAAAAAAAAAAAAAAAAGTTGGTAGAGAACTTGCCTGCGGAAGGCAAAGGTCCAGGGTTCGAGTCTTGGTCTGCCACAGAATTTTAATCTTCCAGGAAGTATCGTATCAGCTTGAGGAGGTGCTCTACCGACAAAGCTAACCAAGCACGATTTACGACTCATCTCTCCGCAAATACTTTCCTCCAGGAGAGCTAGTCCTCCAAGTTTCGCAGGAGAACGTCTGTGAATGAAGTGAAGATGAGTCCTTAGTTGTGCTGTGGTAACTCAATCGGTGGAATATTCGCACGCGAAAATAAATAAGGTCCTGGGTTCGATTCCTTGTCCGGCATACAGTTTTAATCTGCCATTTTTCGTATCAACGCGCACTCTGCTGTGGATTAAAATATTCATTGTGGAAACATAAGGATAAAAACATTCTGATTTAATGAAGAAAGTAGAAATGTTCAGTATGAATAATAAAACAAAGGACTGTAACATAAAACGAAAAGAGGATTTTGAACGAATGGGTAATAACACATTCCAACGATTTTGCTGAAGATTCCGTCAACGACGGAATGCAGGAAGAACCATGAACAGACGGAGGAAAAATTTTCGTCGAGGAAGGAAGAGGACGCTAGGCATAAACCTAGAGGATGATCGCCGTGGAACCAAATGAGAAAAGAATGATACCGTATAGAAAACACGGCTTCGATTTCCTGTGTTTTTCGTAAATAACACCGGGAGGGGTCCAGCTTTATTGCTTCAGTAAGATAACAAAACATTTCATTTCCCACTCCAGTAAAATTTTATTAATGCACCTATGTGCTCACACTGAAATCAAAATTTATTGAATCTAAACCACCTTTCAGCCTATTTTCTCAGCTTTCCACCTTTTCGAAATTATTCTTAATTATGGAAACAACACTTGAAAGGAGTCTGTTCTATTTTTCACCGCTTCCATCTTGTTGCAGATCTTTGCACCATACAGATGAAGGTCTATGAGTCCTTCCCAACCTTTGTTGCAAATCCACTGGTGTGCAAAACTTAAAAACACGCAGAAACAAACAGAAATGACAGTTTTCGTCAAAGTCAGTAACAATACAGGGACGTTATCTCGATTTCCAGGGGCAGATGTGGACTGTGACCACAATCTATTGGTTATGAGCTGTAGATTAAAACTGAAGAAACTGCAAAAAGGTGGGAATTTAAGGAGATGGGACCTGGATAAACTGACTAAACCAGAGGTTGTACAGAGTTTCAGGGAGAGCATAAAGGAACAATTGACAGCAATGGGGGAAAGAAATACAGTAGAAGAAGAATGGGTAGCTCTGAGGGATGAAGTAGTGAAGGCAGCAGAGGATCAAGTAGGTAAAAAGACTATGGCTAGTAGAACTCCTTGGGTAACAGAAGAAATATTGAATTTAATTGATGAAAGGAGAAAATATAAGAATGCAGTAAATATAGCACGCAAAAAGGAGTACAAACGTCTCAAAAATGAGATCGACAGAAAGTGCAAAATGGCTAAGCAGGGATGGCTAGAGGACAAATGTAAGGATGTAGAGGCTTATATCACTAGGGGTAAGATAGATACTGCCTACAGGAAAATTAAAGAGAGCTTTGGAGAAAAGAGAACCACTTGTATGAATATCAAGATCTCAGATGGAAACCCAGTTCTAAGCAAAGAAGGGAAAGCAGAAAGGTGGAAGGAGTATATAGAGGGTCTATACAGCGACGATGTTCTTGAGGACAATATTATGGAAATGGAAGAGAATGTAGATGAAGATGAAATAGGAGATACGATACTGCGTGAAGAGTTTGACAGATCACTGAAAGACCTGAGTCGAAAGAAGGCCCCGGAGTAGACAACATTCCATTAGAACTACTGACGGCCTTGTGAGAGCCAGTCCTGTCAAAACTCTACCATCTGGTGAGCAAGATGTATGAGACAGGCGAAATACCCTCAGACTTTAGAAGAATATAATATTTCCAATCCCAAAGAAAGCTGGTGTTGACAGATGTGAAAATTACCGAACTATCAGTTTTTACAGACGAATGGAAAAACTGGTAGAAGCAGACCTCGGGGAAGAACAGTTTGGATTCCATAGAAATGTTGGAACACGTGAGGCAATACTGACCTTACGACTTATCTTAGAAGAAAGATTAAGGAAAGGCAAACCTACGTTTCTAGCATTTGTAGACTTAGAGAAAGCTTTTGACAATGTTGACTGGAATACTCTCTTTCAAATTCTAATGGTGGTAAGGGTAAAATACAGGGAGCGAAAGGCTATTTACAATTTGTACAGAAACCAGATGGCAGTTATAAGAGTCGAGGGGCATGAAAGGGAAGCAGTGGTTAGGAAGGGGGTGAGACAGGGTTGTAGCCTCTCCCCAATGTTATTCAATCTGTATATTCAGCAAGCAGTAAAGGAAACAAAAGAAAAATTCGGAGTAGGTATTAAAATCAATGGAGAAGAAATAAAGACTTTGAGGTTCGCCGATGACATTGTAATTCTGTCAGAGACAGCAAAGAACTTGGAAGAGCAGTTAAATGGAATGGACAGTGCCTTGAAAGGAGGATATAAGATGAACATCAAGAAAAGCAAAACGAGGATAATGGAATGTAGTCAAATTAAGTCGGCCAATGCTGAGGGAATTAGATTAGGAAATGTTGTTGTTGTTGTTGTGGTCTTAGGAAATGAGACACTTAAAGTAGTAAAGGAGTTTTGCTATTTTGGGAGCAAAATAACTGATGATGGTCCAAGTAGAGAAGATATAAAATGTAGACTGGCAATGGCCAGGAAAGCGTTTCTGAAGAAGAGAAATTTGTTAACATCGAGTATAGATTTAAGTGCAGGAATAGTTTGGACAAGAAGAGAATAGAAGCTTTCGAAATGTGGTGCTACAGAAGAATGCTGAGGATTAGATTGGTAGATCACATAACTAATGAGGAGGTACTGCATAGAATTGGGGAGAAAAGGAGTTTGTGGCACAACTTGACTAGAAGAAGGGACCGGTTGGTAGGACATGTTCTGAGGCATCAAGGGATCACAAATTTAGGATTGGAGGGCAGCGTGGAGGGTAAAAATCGTAGAGGGAGACCAGGAGATGAATACACTAAGCAGATTCAGAAGGATGTAGGTTGCAATAGGTACTGGGAAATGAAACTTGCACAGGATAGGGTAGCATGGAGAGCTGCATCAAACCAGTCTCAGGACTGAAGACCACCACAACAACAGCACATCTCGATTTATAATGGCCCACTGGACAGTACAAAAGCCGAAACATGATTCTTGGGTGATTTGGGGAAGGGGACCGAAAAACGAGGCCATCTGTCTCTCCGGATTTGGGAAGGATTAAGAAGGAAGTCAGCCATGTCCTCTCAAAGAAACGATTATAAAGAATCCGCCACGATTGCAAATAGAAACTGGATGTTGACATAGTTTTCGGCTCGGATAACCACGCCTTCTTCGGAACACACTGTAACTACAAACTGCCTAAAGAGGCATGGTCCTACATTAATACAGAACGCCCAAAAGGGCAAAAGACTCGCATAAAATGTAAAATAAATGGTAGGTGTGTACCATTCCATTGGTGTACTTAGCTCAAACGTCAGAAGCGTGCTTCCTCACCCCAGCCAACGTTCGGTGGGCCGCGGGCACTCAGGAAAACTCAGGTGTCCTGGCATTTGCCTGAAGCGATTTAGGAAAATCAAGGAAAGTCCAAATCAGTATGGCCGATCTTTGTCAATCCGAATACGAGTACAATCCGCTGAGCACTGCGCCATCTCGCTCGGTGAACATGAGTCTTAACGGTTTCTTTTACTTATTTATTTCTCAAGTAAGGACCTGCTGACTGTTATTATAAAGTAGCTCATACATTGCATGATTTCACGTGTTATATCATACAAATTCAGTTTTATTACTAGTACACTGAAACTTTTACAAAAGGACAAATTAAAAAATAACAGAATATATATTATTACTATTACAACGATTATTTTAAACATAGCTGCGTGACAGCAACGGTTCCACGTAATTAGATTTAAAAACAGCCGACCCGTTGCAAAGGATAAAGTAATCTTTACCTAGGTTTCGTCAAGTTTAAACCTATCTTCTTCAGAAGTCGGCACTCCATGTTAATATAATAGTGCCGACTTCTGAAGAAGATAGGTTTAAACTTATCGAAACCTAGGTAAAGATTACTTTATCCTTTGCAACGGGTCGGCTGTTTTTAAATCTAATTACAACGATTGTTCCCCTTTAGAAGCCCGATTGAAATTGAATTCATAATTTCATCTCCGGACGTTTTTCTTCTTTGATTCCCAAAAACACTTCATCCTCTCACAATGCTCCTTCTTCCGTTCTTCTGTCCAATTTTTACAAGACTGCGGGATGTTCTTTCCTCAAACTTCACACTTCTGATTTTATTCCGGTACTCAGTGCAGTCTTCGAGATTTTTTATGTTGATATGATGCAAATACCTCTGGTCTTCTTTCAGCCATTCTGTGCTGCGTCTACTCTTTGTTATGACATGGAAAATTTTCCTGGGTGCTTTGGAGTCTTTCGTCATGTAGATATGTATATAAAATTTGGCTCGGCGTTTTCTGATTTCGTCTGTTACTTTATTGGTCGTTATATAGAGCTTGTTATGTAGCCTCTTCATCCAAATGTAATTTTTGTTGAATGCCCGATAAATCTTCCTGAGAATTTTTCTTTCTTGCTTTTCTGTTTCCGTAATTTTTGAATAACCATCAATCACCATTGTTTCAGCTGCGTAGATTGCTTCTGGAAGAATCACTGTCCTATAGTGCCTTAATTTTGGGTTTGTCGATATGCACTTATTGCTGTAATGCGTCCATGTTAGCTTGTAGGCCTTCTGGAGCTTGATGATTCTTTGTTCATTGGAGATTCGGTTTAATCTTGGAGACTGTATAGTTTCTCCGGGTTATTTAAAATGGCAGACTTGTGCTATTTTACGATGTTTTGTGATTAAGGGGGATTTATTTTTTGGCTGTCTTTCCATACATTTGATTTTTTTCATATCTATAGTCCTGTTTTTTGTGAAATTTCATGTAGTTTTTCCACTGCGTTTATCGTTTCTGTTCTGTTACTGGTGATAGTTGCAATATCGTCAGCGAAAGCAAGGCACTTGAGCTTAATTCGGTTCTCTTTTTTGATACAAATTTAGATGTCCTTTATATGAGATTCCCGGTACCTGTTGATCTTTTCTAGATCAATATTGAAAAGCGTTGGGGATAGTCCGTCCCCCTGTCGGACTCCAGTTTTTATTTCGAAGGGCTTTGATATTTCGCCCATGAATTTCACTTTGGATGTTGTTCCTGCAATTGTCTGTTCTGTGATTTTTCGGGTCTTTCGGTCGATCACAAATTATTCTATGATTTTAACAGGGTTTTATGGTCCACTGAATCGTATGCTTTCATGAAGTCGATGAATGTAATTACTGTGTTTCTGCATTTCCTCATTTGTAATATCGTCTTTAAGCACCAGATCTGTTCCGCACCTGTTCGTCCTTTTCTGAATCCGGCCTGGTATTCACCAATTAGCGGATCTGCTTGGGAGTCTATCCTGTTTAAAAGTGCTTTGGAAAGGATTTTGTAAGCGACTGGGAGCAGGGAAATTTCTCTGTAATTGTTGATGTCTGTCTTGTCGCCCTTTATGTGCAGCGGGTGAATTATAGCGAATTTCCAGACCTCTGGTATTTGCTCCGTCATCCATAAGTCTGATACTATATGACGTAGTTTCTGCATACGTATAGGATCGTTTAGTTTCCAGAATTCAGCAATGATCCCATCTTCTCCTGGTGCTTTGCTGCTTTTCGACTGTTTGACTATGTCCATAATTTCTTCGAGATCCGGGGCATGTGAGTCTGGCTGTGTGAATACTGGAGAAGAGACGACAGGTTTTACTTGGGGTGGTTCGCAGTTGAGGAGGGGACTGAAGTTTTGGGCTAAGGTTATGCAGTTATTTTTCGTTTTAGTTTCTAAAGAACGATCGGTCTTTTTAAAGCATAAGCTAGATGCTTGGTAACCCAAGTTTTCTCTGAAAGTCTTACAGAAATTACTTGTATTATTTTTGATGAAATCTTGCTGAATTTCGCAGGGTCTGTTGTTGTCGTATCCCTGTTTTCCTTTTCTAATTATTTTTGAGGTCTGTTTTTGGGTTTTAAGAAAGTTATCAACTTTTCCTTCAGTTTTGTGACTGCAAAATTTTTTCTACGCAGTTATTCGGTTGTCGACGGCCTGATTGCAATTGGTTCAAATGGCTCTGAGCACTATGGGACTCAACTGCTGAGGTCATTAGTCTCCTAGAACTTAGAACTAGTTAAACCTAACTAACCTAAGGACATCACAAACATCCATGCCCGAGGCAGGATTCGAACCTGCGACCGTAGCGGTCTTGCGGTTCCAGACTGCACCGCCTTCAACCGCACGGCCACTTCGGCCGGCGGCTGATTGCAGATTTCATTCCACCAACGATGTTTCCTGGAGGAGAGGGGGTTGTCCTAATTTGATGGCTTCCTGAATTTTCTCTGTTAGTTTCTTCCAATCTGTTGATTTTTCCTGATTGATTTGCATGATGGTTTTTTTTCTTTGTTGAGTTTCAGATATTTCGGAACTGGTTTGGTACTTTTGGATGGCCTTTTTAGCATTCGGTTGGGTTCGAATTTTGTTTCTATTTGGAGAAGATGATGATCTGATTCAAAGACACCTTTGTGGGTTCTGATGTTTAGAGTTTCTTTTATGTTTTCCTTAGGAATTGAGACATGGTCTATTTGGTATTCACTCTGTCTAAGACTGGGTGATCTCCATGTGATTAATTTTATGTGCACGTTTTTTGAATTGGGTACTCATGATTGTCAGTCTGAAATTTCTGCAAAAGTCGATTAGTTTTTCACCATTCTTGTTGGTACGTTTGGGTTTGATATGGAGGTCAGTGGTATCTCTGAATTTTTTTTACCTGCCTAACTGTGCATTAAAATCACCTAATAAGATCTGCACATGGTGCATTGGTATTTTATTTGTTGTTTCTTCCAGTGTTTCCCAGAGATTGTCCACTTTTTCAGGGTCGATTTTATTGTGGTGATTTTTGGGCGTGTGCACATTGATAAAAGTGTAGGCTTTATTAGCTGTTTTTACTGATAGCAGGGAAACTCTTTCATTGGGAGACTTGAATTCAATACCTGTGTACGGCAAATCCAGTTCCGAAAAGTGGTAGTTTGTCTCTTACCTTTATGGCAGGTTTGCCCTTATGGATCTTGTAATTTTCTGTGTTAAAGTGCCCTTCAGCCACGAATCTTGTCTCTTGCAGTGCAGCCATTTTCATGTCAAATTTTCCTATTGCATTGGTGAGGTGCTTTAATTTGCCTGTTTTAGTAGGGGTGCTCACATTAATTGTGCCAATAAAGTGTTTAAGTTTCGTTTTGAAAGTGTGAGAAGTCTTTGTGGAGCTCCAAGTCTTCTCCGCATGGTATCGCTGATCCCCCAGAATCCGATCATCAGTTGAATCCAATCTATCGACTGGTGCCTGGGGCCGTTTTTTCCATCATGAGTTCAAGTTGAATTTTGGTTTTTGAGTTCGAGAAGGTTTTAGTGCAGCCGCCTCAACTAGAAGAACGGACGCTGACCATTGGCCGCCAGATGCTGAACTGACACCTTTGGGTTTTTTGTTGGTTTTTGATCCGCCCTGGCCGGCCGCAGTGGCTGTGCGGTTCTAGGCGCTACAGTCTGGCACCGCGCGACCGTTACGGTCGCAGGTTCGAATCCTGCCTCGGGCATGGATGTGTGTGATGTCCTTCTGTTAGTTAGGTTTAAGTATTTGTAAGTTCTATGGGACTGATGACCTCAGAAGTTAAGTCCCATAGTGCTCAGAGCCATTTGAACCACTCGGTCCATCCTGAGTATTTCGTTTCCTCTGTACCACCTACACGTAGGAAGCTTCCCCTATCCGCCACCCTGGGAGGCGCCCGATGAGGATATCCACAACCCCACAATAGTACAAATGCATATACACAATTCTGTTTAAATTTGTTGCTAACGTAGACAATGAGAATAACTAAGATACATAATAGGTTGTGGACGTATTTAAAATTTATTAAAAGTGCATTTAATGGAAGAAACAAGAGATGGAAATTTGACTTTGATGTGATGGGACTGTTCTTCTCTTTATATTTTCTGCTTGTATGATTACACCTGTTACATATGTTGTCATTACAATGGTAATAATTAATTTAATGTATTGATTAGTTAGGTTATAATGTGTTGCCGCACTGTCGCCTGATAAACAAAGTAAGAGCCTACGGAATATCAGACCAGCTGTGTGGCTGGATTGAAGAGTTTTTAGCAAACAGAACACAGCATGTTGTTATCAATGGAGAGACGTCTACAGACGTTAAAGTAACCTCTGGCGTGCCACAGGGGAGTGTTATGGGACCATTGCTTTTCACAATATATATAAATGACCTAGTAGATAGTGTCGGAAGTTCCATGCGGCTTTTCGCGGATGATGCTGTAGTATACAGAGAAGTTGCAGCATTAGAAAATTGTAGCGAAATGCAGGAAGATCTGCAGCGGATAGGCACTTGGTGCAGGGAGTGGCAACTGACCTTTAACATAGACAAATGTAATGTATTGCGAATACATAGAAAGAAGGATCCTTTATTGTATGATTATATGATAGCGGAACAAACACTGGTAGCAGTTACTTCTGTAAAATATCTGGGAGTATGCGTGCGGAACGATTTGAAGTGGAATGATCATATAAAATTAATTGTTGGTAAGGCGGGTACCAGGTTGAGATTCATTGGGAGAGTGCTTAGAAAATGTAGTCCATCAACAAAGGAGGTGGCTTACAAAACACTCGTTCGACCTATACTTGAGTATTGCTCATCAGTGTGGGATCCGTACCAGATCGGTCTGACGGAGGAGATAGAGAAGATCCAAAGAAGAGCGGCGCGTTTCGTCACAGGGTTATTTGGTAACCGTGATAGCGTTACGGAGATGTTTAGCAAACTCAAGTGGCAGACTCTGCAAGAGAGGCGCTCTGCATCGCGGTGTAGCTTGCTCGCCAGGTTTCGAGAGGGTGCGTTTCTGGATGAGGTATCGAATATATTGCTTCCCCCTACTTATACCTCCCGAGGAGATCACGAGTGTAAAATTAGAGAGATTAGAGCGCGTACGTAGGCTTTCAGACAGTCGTTCTTCCCGCGAACCATACGCGACTGGAACAGGAAAGGGAGGTAATGACAGTGGCACGTAAAGTGCCCTCCGCCACACACCGTTGGGTGGCTTGCGGCGTATAAATGTAGATGTAGATGTAGAACAGCGGTACAGCACGGGGTAGCCGCGCAGTCTTGGGCGTCTTGCCACAGTTCGCGCGGCTCCCCCCACCGTCGGAGGTTCGAGTCCTCCCTCGGCTATTGATGTGTTTGTTGTCCTTAGCGTAAGTTAGTTTAAGTTAGATTAAGTACTGTGTAAACCTAGGGACCGATGACCTCAGCAATTTGGTCCTACAGAAACTTACAAAAAATTTCCAAAGAACAGGGGATATTAGGAGTAGCTTTAAAACGTAGTCAGCTGCTTCAGGTGCGAGGGATTGGTAAAACATCGAGCCAGTCACACCTGATGCAGCGAAAGAAGAAGAAATGATGCAGTGTTGTAGATCATTCCCTTACTTTTTCTATGTTTGTATGTTTATCTCGTCTTCACTTCCTGTGAGTGATATAGCATCCGGTTCCGTGTCTGTGCTTGTGTCTGTGTCAATTACTACGCCCTAATGATCTGTCGTATAGTCTAACCTGCTTGTATACTGCATACAGTGCTCTTCCTCTGCGATGTTGTTTATTAACTCCCGTATGGCCTGATTTCCTAAACACGATCTTATGTGTCCTAGAGCATTGCACATGAGCACTGTGTGTTCAGATGTGCCGTTCCCACCACAGGAACAACTGTGAGTCTATTTTAGACCAAACCTGTGGAGATGCAGAGGGTACGAGACATTGCCCTTCAGAAACTGCATCGTCCCGCATGTTGAATTTATGTACTTCCAATTCATCCGCTCTCGTGTACTGCTGGCGAAACAGTAGACTTCCCTTACCAGTTGTGTCTCATTCTGCCTACCATGTATCAGTTCCCCACTCGTTTCAATTCCGCTTGGCGGCTACGTCTTAAATAGTTACTTCTTTTATTTTGTCGCGTCTTCCCCCATTCAGCCAGTATGCAGCTGCTGTGAGGTGTGTATGATCACTGCCGACTGCAGAGCATGTTCTGCAATATGCTCTTGTGTTGCCCACAAGGTCCATGAGAAGTAATTATGGCAGGGCGTTCCATTTCTCCACAAGCGCGGTTGACAACCGCAAGATGGTCGTTGGTGCGTGGACACTTGGGTCAATAGTTCTCCCTAGGCTAGGCGCAAATTGAGACGCGTATAGCGCGACGCAGCGCAGCGGGCGTTTTTGTAACATCGCAGGTTCAAATGGGACCGCGCAAATTGCGACGCGACGCGACTGGGACGCGACACGCGCCTGCGCCAGGTCGCGCGGCGTTGTGGTTGAGGCACAGTTTCTCGCGCCGCGCGTCGCGCTTGCCTCGCTAGCACCGTGGGAAATTTGAGGCGGGGAGCGGAAAAGTAGCACGGCCATATGCTCACATCGGAAAGGCGCATATGAGCAGTGGTAATATTGCCCATACGATAAATTTTGCCTTACTGTGTACTGAATTTTATTGTCTTTGGGTAGTATTTCGTTTTTCGCCATTTAAACGCTCCAGCTGTCTTCGTTAGCACGTTATACTTTTCTGTTACTTATATGTGCATAGTTTTGTTTTGTTTTTCTTCTGTCAAGAAAAATGCATACTTTGTTAACTGATGAGCCATTGGCCACTGGAATTGCACCATATGCCTCCGCGATGTTTTCAGATCGCAAGAAGGGACAGAGGGTAGTGAATAAGGAAGCAAGGAATATTATAAAGTCATGTGATTAAGAATCAAGGCAGGAAAGTAAAGCAAGGTTATCTTCTCGCTGCCTAGTAAGCTAGCGTATCTGTACGATCTGTTACAAAAATTTTGAAAGGGATAATCTCCACAGGTGTGATCCCTTTGTGCATCTGGTAAAAGGCGTCCAAGATCTGAAGTGTAGAAGTCTCACTGTGATTACTCTGATATAGATGTAATAATGTAATACGACACACTGTACTACATGCATGTGAACAACATATTTCCACTGCAAGCTAGAAACATTCGAAAAGCAGTCACAAATAACAATGTTTTAATTGGTTCGCCGTGATGAGAAAAAGCATTTCAATTGTTGCATGGACATTATCAGCATTAATAAACTAATTATACAACAACAGGCTACACAAATGAAGAAAATGGTCGGTATTATTACGAATGTAGGAATATCCTAAAAGAGTGTTATGATATACTTAATTTGTTGAAATGTGCTGCTGACAAAAGCAGATCTACTTTCATGACAATGTTTTTCGAACTCCATCTCACAAGGCACACTTGGCTAACTTGTGCATTCCTGCGCGCGCATTATCCTTCGCTGCTGACAATACACTCACCATTGTGTTTTGTGACAGATCAATTGTTTACTTTTCTCAATAACAACTATTTTATTTGCGATCACGCATTGTCAGTTTGGCAAGCCCTAGGTGAGTAAACAGTATCTGGAATGTGCCTATCATTCCGCCGGAAGGAACGCTCGTCATTATTTTAATACTGCTCAGATCAAGAGAAGGAATAAAATCCTTTGGTAAGTTTCCATTCCAGTCGCTCAGTGTTAAAAATACGATGGGTTACGGGGATTCCACCAAAATTCCAACAGAATTGCCAATCTGTTTTTGTGTGAGTTGTTAACCTTTTCTCATTCGAAGAAGCATCACCATTTATGAGTAAAGGCCACGTTTCTCTTGGTGACTGGTTTAATTGTGCTTCCTTTGTCACAACGTAATTTGCCAAACTCATCTCACATCATCTATTCAGACAGAATTACGAAACGGAGGGCCTCATTAAACAAGTAATTGGCAATCACAGAGCTCAATAGCTTACCAAAAATCTCGTAGTATCGGTTTGCAGTAACATAAAAGAAGAAATTTCATGTTTATTTTCATACTAGGAAGCTCTTGTTTCGCTAGCTGTCGATAACTCTTAAAAAATTACAGTCACTGGAGTGAAATAAATAAAAAGGAAGTATAAGTAGTGATATATCGCCATAGATAAGAAAGTTCCGTGTGTTTAATAATTGGCAAATCACTCTCCCCCTTGTGTGCTATCATTCGCCAAACTTTCGTTTCTCGAGCGGTTTAGGAGATACGAGAGATGTTTCGAGTATCTCATTCTCGCCGGCGTGAGATCGGAAGTGAGCGCGCTACATGGGATCCATTTTCTCGAGATCGGAGGCAGATAGAGATCTCCTCCCAAGTCTAAACAAAAATTCAGCATGTTAGCTGAATTTCATACGCAGCAACATATGGTGTAACACGCCCCAAACGCAAAATCATAGCGACCCCTAATTTTCGTTGCAAACTTTTTGAGTTTTGCGTAGTGTCTCACTAAAATGTGTACATCACAATAAGAATGGTCATTAGCGAGGTGATGGGCACTTCGTCACGAAGCTGACATATAAACGCTACAAGTAAGGCAAAAATCATATATTTTCAGAGAATAGTTCCTGTAAAATCGTTTGAGAAAGATAAGAGGTTGCGCGCGCTTCGGCTCAGTCAGCGCAGAGCGTCGCCAGTCGGCGCGTGCGAAGTATGGTGTACGCGTCGCAATATGCGCTGCACCGGCGCGACCCGTGCGGCACGTGCGTGTCGCGCTGTAGTCTAGTGTCACGTCACACGTGCTATACGCTTCTCAATTTGCGCCTAGCCTAACGCAGCCCACAAATGTTCGCTGGCACTTCAGTCGGGGGAACGAGCAAGCGAGCCCGTTCACCAAAGCTGTCTTTTAAGAGCTTCTGTATCTTGTGGTCGAGCACTTTCGTCACTAAAAATGAAGTCGGGATCGAATGTACCCTCAAAAACGCACGTGGGAAACGAGTAAAGTGTCACTGTAACGTCGGCTGGTGAGTGTACCACCTTCAGAGATTTGGAGACGAATACGCCCATGCAACATTATTACTCGCCACAAGTGGTTCAAATGGGCCTGAGCACTATGGGACTTAACTTCTAAGGTCATCAGTCCCCTAGAACTTAGAACTACTTAAACCTAACTAACCCAAGGACATCACATACGTCCATGCCCGAGGCAGGATTCAAACCTGCGACCGTAGCGGTCACGCGGTTCCAGACTGTAGCGCCTAGAACCGCACGGCCACCCCGGCTGGCGACTCTCCACACCTTAACGCTTGGAACACCAAAACGATCACACTAGACTATGTTTGTGGGTACATTATCTGTTCCCGCGTCTCTCCATATGGTGGTATGTCTTGGGGCATTGTTAAGAACGTATGTGCTCTTATCCGAGTAGAGCATGCTACCCCACTCCCAGTCGGTGCAGTGTGTATGATCGTGGCACAGTAGTAAATGTTGCCGCCCCAAAAAGACTGCTCTCATGCATTCACCATACCACTGCTGAGTGTGCGATTTCGTGCCTTGCAGTCCTGTTAAATATTGTTCCAATAGCACCTGCTGTTTAATGTGACTCCCTTCTTCAGTGCTGCACAGTGTTGAGTTTGTCTGCTGCGGTAACTGACCATGATATACCACCACTTCTCCTTATAAGAGCAGTGCCTATGGTTCGGAACGGCCCCCATGCAAGTGAAGCAATACCAAACTCCTGGATGACACTTGTCTTGCTTCCATTTTCCCGATGATACGTCCTCCTGTGATGTTATCCAAATGCGTCTCCGGGCGTGTGCCAATGACAGGGCATCGTAACTACTCGCTGATTGACACACTGTGGTGCGCGTACTGTAAGACCTTCGGTACACACACCATCAGGTTATTTGACTTGTCGCTCTAGCGAAGTAGGCGAGTGTCTTATCATGGCGTGTTTATCTTCTGCCGTTAGGTCAGACGATAGAAATGCCACTTGCACGCTTAGAGTAGCAGATTGAGGGTGACCAACTTTAAACAGAAGTTGATTAATTTTCACACACATTTATTAAAACAATAAAAATCATATATACTACGCAACTTGATTCTGGATGCTGTTTACTATTGACAATCTGAAGTTCCTTTGGTCTTGGTATGTTAATCTTATTCTCACATATCTCTGATACTTGACAAAGTGTCTATACATTTATCTTCATGGCTATGTACAGGAATGTGATAGTCTTATTATGTACAGACTGAAAGTTGACTATAGACTAATGCAGACTAATGCAGACTAATGCAGACTAATGTAGACTGACTGATCGGAGGTCTGTACACTCGTTATAATACCTCGAGTGTTCCGGTATTACTGCGTGAGTGTGATCCACGAGGAAAAAAGGTTCTACGGTAGCAGCAATCTCATTGGCTGCGTTACATATTAATACGCGGATCGGCGGAAGCAGAATTTGGTCCGTCTCTAAGACGACGCCATCTCGTAGTGCGGAGACGGACGCGCGCTGCGCCTGCGCTGTTGTGCTTAGCGGGGTGCGCTCTAGTGGGAATGTTGTGTACGCGCTGACTACGCGGAACTATGTACACAACACATACATAGCTTTTTTTCCCTGTTCCTTCAACTGCCTCGTGTTCTAGGACCACTCACGCTGACCTCAAACCATGTGACATCCACCACTGGGTGACCTCTGGCAACACGCTCCCGCACTTTCGTTCATTTCCACCGTGTAGTTAATACGTCGCGGTACTGTATCTATCTCCTTAAGTTTTTCAGATCAGTGTACAGGGTGATTATAATTAAAGTTACACTTTCAAACCGCTGTAGACGTAATACCACTGGTCAGGATGACGTCAAATAGCAACGGAATATTTTCGGAGAAGGGAGAAATTGTGTGGGAGAAGAAAAATAAATATTTACAAACCATAACAACAGATGGCACTGTAAGTACCATAATTTAATAGTGATCGACTACAAACGACAAATGAATCATGCAACAATGCTTAAGGTTAATGTGTGACGTTAAACAAACTGTACTACTCAGTATGCATGGGCATATAGGTATGATATTGCTAGTTACGTAAGCCCATCCACCACGGCAAGACCTTATCACATTGAGTGGGAAAAATCTGTTTTTAATTGTCTTGTGGTCAAAAACAGCTTAAATAGCATCAACCACATCGGTTTTGTACTGCCCTAGGGCCAAAAACCGCATAAAAAGTATCAATAAAAATCAGATCGGATTATTAATTTCCATGTGACTGGCACAAAGAATGTTCAATATGCTGTCCACCGTTGTCTGCAACAAGTTGAAATCGAGAAACAGCGTGTTCCACAACTGATCGAAGTGTTTACGGCGTCACGTCCAGAATGTGTTGCGTAATGCGTGCCTTCAGTACAGCTATGTTTGCAATCGGAACACTGAACACAACATCTTTCAGATAGCCCACAGCCGATAGTCACACTGATTAAGATCAGGCGATCGCGACGGGTAGGCTGTGAGGAAATGGCGATTGATAATTCTAGCATTTCCGAAATGAGGCTTCAGCAGTTGCTTAACTGGATTTGCAATAAGCGGAGGTGCGCCATGTTGCATAAAAATGATCACATCCACACATCCACGCTGTTGGAGAGCTGGAATGACGTGGCTGCGCAAAAGAAACTCATAGCTCTTACCAGTGATGGTACAGGTAACAGGAACGGAAGCATCTGTCTCTTCGAAAACAAATGGCCCTATGATAAATTATGCCACACATTGACCTTTTGCGGATAAAGTAGATTTTCCGTTGCTCATATTCGACAATTCTGTATACTGACATATTCTGTCAGGTCGTGTGACTAGGGCCTCCCGTCGGGTAGACCGTTCGCCGGGTGCAAGTCTTCTGATTTGACGCCACTTCGGCGACTTTCTCGTCGATGGGGATGAAATGATAATGATTAGGACAACACAACAGCCAGTTCCTGAGCGGATAAAATCTCCGACCCAGCCGGGAATCGAGACCGGGCCCTTTCTGTCAGATGAGAGTGGGCTTCGTCTGTCCACAAAATCTTCCACGGCCAGTCATTGTCCACTTCCATACGAGCAAGATATTCTAAAGCAAAGGTCTCTCTTGCTGGCAGGTCAATAGGTAGCAACTCGTGCACACGGGTAATTTTGAATGGATACCAAAGAAGGATGTTTCGTAGGATTTTACGCACCGTGCTCACGGGTGCGTCCAATGTTCTGGCAATTCTCCACGCACTACACGTTTGCACACCACCACTCGTCTCCTAATGCATTGCTGTGGCCACTGCTTCCACTGACGTCGAATCAATTCGTTTCCTCCCTCTACCTGGTTGCACATCAAAAGAACCGTCTCTTCGAATTTCCGAATCGTTTCCTCCGGCCCCATGGCAGTCTTTATTCAGGCCCATCAGTGTCCGGAACTTCTGCAGAGCGACGTGTGCACAGTCATCATTCTTGTAATACTGCTTTAGAAGCAGAGCGCGATCCTGCATTCAGACAGTCATGGCGAACGTAGCACTCGCGAAAGGAGGGAAAGCTGTGTAGCCGGCGCGTTTATACCAACTTCAATGGCTCGCGCGCGGACAGGTGTTTTCATTTACGTATGACGTCAATCTGACCAGTGGTATTATTTCGATAGCGTTTTGAAAGCTTAACTTTAATCATAATTACCCTGTATATCGACTGTCGCTCGGACGTACACATTTCTTCGAGGAATCGCCCTGGTACCTTTTTGTAATTGCGTCTTTCAGCTGCATCTGAATTTTGTACTCAATGCCTAGTCACTCGATCGGTCTTCGGCGATTGGTTGAGTTGACACCACCTCACAAGGAGACTTACATATTTTATTCCAAGAACATTAATATTACAGCATTATTTTCACTAAAGTGGCGCCTTCAACTACAATCTATTTATAACTAGTGCACGAATAAATGCATTAAGGGGACCGTGCAATTAAAACTCAGCATCTTGAATGTTTTTCGTGTGTGGCATATGTGACGGAAAGATGTCAAAGAACAAACCAGAGGAAATGTGACAGTCGTTGCAAATAATTTCTGTTCTTGTAAAGCAACGGCGGAAAACCCTTGAGAACAACACAAAAAATGTGATGAGAAGTTCTGTGTTGGACAAAGTAATTTAAAAAAGTATTTTATCTTTATTAAAAAGCATATGGAACAGCAAATCGTCTTACGAGATGGATGATTGTGATCATATGCTGTCATACTAATACGATGTTTCCCTCCAAGACTTTTAGAGAGAATCGGGAAATCCTTGTAATTCAGTTTGTATCGCCAGCTGTAGAAATTTTCCTACACCGGCAAATATAACACTCGAGAGGCAGTTTTTTTCTGTCTTCAGAGGGAACGAAATGAGGTCGTGCCAAGTTCTCCGCCCGAAGAAATGTATTTTAGAAATGTAATAATTTCTGCCCTTTGCTGGTATTTATGCTCTTGTGTACCGGAAAGAAATTCTTCGGCGGCAACTTCATCCCCTTAACTCGAGGAACGGCTCTGTCAAGGGCAACTTTTAATCTTAGTATCACAGTGGAAGTTACGAGAGAGAACGCGTTTTGTTTTACTTCGCCGTACTCCGTTTTTAATTTACGGGCGAATCTCTGGGCACTTGGAGAGGAGAAATGCAAAACGTAGAGAGAACCTCCAAAGCGCCGCCAAATACTTGGCTGTCATTACGAACGTTCCTCTGGATCTTTCGCTGTCGCTTTTGGCTCGGAGTTTACAATAAGGTTTATTTCTGTTGTTACTACAGAAAAAAAAGAACACTACACAGATTTCATACTCTTCCTGTCAAAAGTTTTGTATAGAATACGAAATAGAGAAACAGCGCTGAATTTCGTTTATATATGTTGCCTTGTTGAACGACATAAGCCTCACTTGTGCTTCGTGAACCGACTTAAATAATTAAAATCTACCCGGTAGTTGCCGCACTGATTTTGCTGGTATGATATAAATTTTATTTCAGTGGGAAAGGATTTATAACGAGCCTTTTACTCAAAATTTCAGATTTCTCATTTAGGTAACTTTGTATGCTAACTTAGTCCTTAAACTCTAAATATTACAAACCGAATAGTTTCAATAGTCATACAAAAGTAAAATTAATTATCTGTACATATAAAAGGAAATGTCCTGACTTATTACTAACAAAACATGTCCATCTCAAACCGCCAAGGGAAGACAGCTGAAATTTGGGGAGGTGTTGATCTTATACTGTAGGCATTGTTTATGAAGGGATTTTTCAGAATCCCCCACTAAGGTGATGAAGTAGGGGCCGAAAGTATTTTCGAAAATATGTAGCTATTAAGGCAATTTTGTAGCTAGAATTACAAAAATTGGTATTTTGTTTCTCGCTCAGAAACAAAAAGAAGTGTCTCAGTTTTTTTGGAAATTCAGCTCCTACGCAGGAATGAATTAGTGGGTGGAAGTTTCTTTTAAAAAATAAATCGTAATCAAAGAACTACTAACGTATCTTTACACCTACATGTATGAATATTTCTACTTGGTTTATCAGTTGGACATAAAAAAGTAAGTTTTCCATGTTTTCGAAAATTCAATTGCTTGAGGGGTGAAATACGGAATGGAAGTTTTTATAAAAATACATCATTATGAAAGCATTTTTGAAGCTAAATCTATGAAAACTTCTGTTTGATTTCTCGGCTCGGAATAAAGAAATTCACAGGTCGAAATAATGACAACACTAAAAGAATTAAGATAGAGTCATGAAATTTCGGGAATTCACTTCTCTAGGAAACGTATTTGAGTGGTTATCTTTGCAAGATCACAGTTTAATGTAAGCGCAAGATAAGCCATTGAAAATGTGAACTACAGTACAAATGGTTCAAATGGCTCTGAGCACTATGGGACTTAACATCTGAGGTCATTGGTCCCTTAGAACTTAGAACTACTTAAACCTAACTAACCTAAGGACATCACACACATCCATGCCCGAGGCAGGATTCGAACCTGCGACCGTAGCAGCAGCGCCTAGAACCGCTCGGTCACACTGGCCAGCTGAAATACAGCACAATAATAACTGATGTAACCGCCAGAATGTTGATTACAAGCTTGCAGACGTGCAAGCATTGTGTTTTACAGATGGCAAATGTCAATTTGTGGGCTGTAGTTCCATGCCTGTTGCCATTGGCCACTCAGTACACGGACGGTTAATGCTGTTTGTGGAGTTGTCGTTCGATGATGTGCTATATGTTCTCCATTGGATACAGATCTGGTCACCGAGCAGGCCAAGACAATGTGTCGACACTCTGTAGAGCATGTTGGGACAAAATAGCGAAATGTAGGCGAGAGCTATCCCGTTAGAAAACACGTCATGGGATGCTGTTCATGAATGGCAGCACAACAGGTCAAATTACCAGACTGACGTACAAATTTGCAGCCATGAGAGTGCTCCTGTTCTCATATGAAATTGAACCCCTGACTGTAGCTCCAGGTGTAGACCCAGTGCGTCTAGCAAGCATAAAGTTTGGTTGCAGGGCCTTAGCTGGACACCTAACCAATACATGACCATCACCGGCCACGAGGCAGAACCAGCTTTCATCAGAAAACAGACAGACCACTACCCTGTCTTCCAATTAGTTCTCGCTTGCCGCCACTGTTGTCGCAAATGACGGTGCTTTTTGGGGTGGATGGATGCACCCTGCAGGGTGCCTGACTCGGAGTGTCCTTAAAGTAACCGAACTGTAACTGCTCTTTGTGTCACTGTGGTGCCAATGGCTACTCAAATTGCCGCTGCAGGTGCCAGAGCCATACGCCGAACACTATGGCCTTCTCTCACGGTAGTAGCAAGTGACTTTCTGGAGCTCGGTCTTCTTGCGACTATACATTCCCGTCATCACCACTACCAGCAATCATGTACAGTGGCTACATTCCCGCCAAACCTTTCTGCATTATCACAAAAGGAACATCCAGCTTGTCGTAGCCTCGTTTGAACCCAGCGAGGTGATGATAATGGCGCCTTTGTCACTTTAAAGGCGTTCTTGCCTAATATCAACTCAACACGACCAATCTCAATGGTAACAACCGTTACAGCGTGTATTTAAAGCAAACCTGACATGGATCCACGTAGTAGGGCTACTAACGTCACACTTATGCCACTGCGCGAAACATGAATAAACTAATTTCAGACGTAGAAACACGCCTACCATCTTTCGTTTGTGTCTCGCAACTCCTTCTTGGTGTTACGATTTTTTATCCGTCACTGTATGTGTTAGAGAACAAGAGTTTCTATGGAAGTTTCACTACAGACACTCGAAAGCCAAGGTTAACAAGAACATATTACTGCAGCTACCTGAGCGGCTTTCGGAAAAGACCACGCTTCTATGGCCTAAGTTATATAAGTGGGATGCTTCTGTGTTGGCAGCGCTGTGTAGCGCTTTGCATTGGATCTCTGACTGCGCTTTCTTTGTAAGAGACTCTGTGGCTGGTCGAACTCGTTGTTGGAAGTTAATCGCCAGAACTGTTGGGCAGTTGGAAGTTAGTCGCCAGCAGTGATGGAAGTACTGTTGGGCAGCTGTAGGTGAACAACTAGCAGTGATGGATGTTAAATATGAGAAGTTAGAATTGATGGAGGTTAGAGGTCTTAAGTATAAGTGTAAGCTAACGATCTGGAAGTATCCGACTTGAGAGACTGGAAATTATTCATGGTTATATATCTTTGTACTGGATCTCAGTGAGGATTTATATTCGTGTTTGAACTGGATGTCACATTATTAAGGTAAAAAAAAAAACTTTAATTGGTATGCAACAAAATCTTTCCTTTGCTGACCACATGCCTATTAGTAGTTAGTGGCTTTAGTAGTTAGAATCTTTTATTTAGCGGGCAGTATTGACGCTCGCCGTATTGCAGTAGTTCGCGTAATGAAGATTTTTATGAGGTAAGTACTTAATGAAATGTATAGGTTATTGTCAGGCTTCTTATTCAGGCCCATTCTTTTGCATTAATCGTTTAAAGTCAGGTTGTAATTTTTTTGAACAGTCAGATTGCGTTGCGCTATAATATTGTCATTGTTGACACAATAACGAAATGTAAAGAGAAAGTAAGTTCAGTATGTTCAGTTTTACTCAGCTGTTTCAGAATAAAATAGCGTAAAAGTTTCAGCTTCTCAGTCAATCAGCAATTTAAGTACAGACACACACATTTAAATAAAGAAGTTTCATCATGAATTTTCAATCTCCATGTCGGATACTTCCAGATCGTTAGCTTACGCTAACACTTCAGACCTCTACCCTCCAGCAATGCTAACTTCTCACATCTAACAACCAACACTGCAGGCTGTTCACCTTCAACAGCCCAACAGTATTTCCATCACTACTGGCGACTAACTTTCAACTGCCCCGTACTGGCGATTAACTTCCAACGAGTCTGACCAGCCACTGAGTCTCTTACAAAGAAAGGGCAGTCAGAGATCCAATGCGAAGCGCTACACAGCGCTGCCAACGCAGAAGCAGCCCACTTACAGTTAGCGTGGAAAGCTTAGAAAGTATTGCAATATGAAAAGTAAATCAAGGAAAGTTATTTAACAGGGACCAACGCAAAACTGGTTTGTCAGAATGGCATAGAAAAAGAAACAGCTCTGTAGTACATAATTTTTTTCAGTAGGTCTGATAAATGATAAAAAATTATTTTTGTTGTAATTACTACACAAGCCCTAGCGAAGCAGAGGGCGCTAAGCTAGTAGGCGTATTCTGACTTCTGGTGGTTTTATATATGCAAAGACGCACATCAGCAATTCACTCTTGTATTTTTTGGGGAACAAATGCACATAACATGAACACAGTTTTCAAACTTCAGAAAAGAGCCATAAGAATAATAACCAAAAATACTAGTCGAGCTCATTGTAAAGATCAGTTCAAAACACTGGGGTTTTTAACTGCTCCATTTGAATACATTTACCAGTCAGTTATACACATCAAAAATAGCTTTGGTAATTACCGCACAAACAGCTCTGTCCATGACCATGCAACAAGAGATAGACTCAAATTACATATACCAAGAAAAAATAAACATAAAACTCAAAACAGCATTTTCTACCAAGGAATAAAACTGTACAATAAATTACCAAAAGAGATTCAAGAAATGGCAAAAATACACTTATTTAAATGGAAAGCTAAAAAGTAACTGTTATACAACACATTTTATACATTGAAGGATTACTTAGATAAAACAGAATAGAGGTTTCATAAAAAATGTTGTACAAATAAATAGTAATAATAACAATTATAATTATAAAACATCCAACATTAGACATAACACCTTCACTTTATGTTTTTTCCTTCTTTTTTCCTTTCTAGAAATACTTACCCTCAGGCTATGCATAGCACAATACTAACACCTTTACCTCTTTCTGAGCTCAACATCTCACTCATTATGGAGGGATGCTGACTCAGTTTTTCAGGGTAGCAAATTGGAAGTTGTGGTACAGAAAATGGCCCAGAGGTCACCAGTGTGTGTGTGTGTGTAGTAAGTGAAGTGTTATGAAACAATGTGTAGTGTGCGCAGTGACTGATAGTGAGATATGAGTGAACGGTGTGGCATTATATTATTTTTGTAAGTTATTTGTAGAAAAAGTATTGATTGACGACTCCATGGAGTGCTCTGTGCACAACGACCATGTATGTTAAATTAAAAGGAAGGTCAGCATTGGCCGTAATATTGATGTTTTATTAATCGCAGAATCTATTTACGATCACATAGTGATCATCTTCAGTGCTGATATGTACAAATTAAACTCAGACTCTGGTATCAAGTTATCAATAACCAAAACTGAGAAGCGATCACAATAACTCGTTGTTATTATTGTGATCGCTTCTCAGTTTTGGTTATTGATAACTTGATACTAGCGTCTGAGTTTAATTTGTGCATATCAGCACTGAAGATGATCACTATGTGATCGAAAATCGATTCTGCCATTAATAAAACATCAATATTACGGCCAGCGCTGACTTTCATCTTAATGTAAAAAATGTATACTAGGAGTAAATCTAATGATTATGTCTAACTAGAAGTCTGTAAATATATATGTATACGAATTAGCTTATTTTAAATTGATCTAAACTTGTAAACAATTTGACTTGTCCTGTGCCCTTGTAAAAAGTGATCTACGAATGAATAAAGCTACTACTACTACTACTACTACTACTACTACACTACTAATACTTTCATGAAAACAACGAGGAAATTAGTGTCATAGAGATATTCCTTGTATCTCTTGCACTGCAGTTTCGCTATCACGCAGCTCTACGTTTATGACGTCATATCTCCTGAATTATGAGTCGTACATTGATTTAATGTTTCGCATACATCCAGTTGTGTATGTAAATACTGTCTACGAAATATGTTGCCTATAAAGTTAGTAGTAAAGTCATGCATGATGTGACAGTTTTCCACGTACTAAGTGTTTATGACTTCATATCGCCTGAGCTATGTGTCGTACTATTATGAATTTTTGCCGGTACATTCAGTGGTATATTTGAATACTGTCTGCAAAATATGTTGCAAATAGAGTTAGTGGTATAGAAATGATAAACTGAGAGATAATGACTTATGCGGCTGTTTTATTACATGAGCAGCGAATATGTATAAAGCGATGCACTTCTTCCCTTGCAACATTTTGTCGTGATGTCAGTGAGAAAATGCCTCGTAAGCGCTCTCATTCTCAACTCGTGTGCAGTTAGCTGCGCTCCTTTCCCACATTCCTTTGAGATGTAGGTGGTCCTTAACCGCACAGTGCTTCTTCCCAGGCAGTGAGTGGTATGCGCCCCAAGTTTGGGTGAAATCGGTCCAGTGGTTGAAGGGGAGATGTAAAACATGCACACACACATACATAAATACTTTTTTACTCTACACACGTACGGATTAATTTATCATCGGCGAATTAACAAGTTTTTTTTGTGAGTGTTTCATATGACATGTTAAAAAGGGGGTGAACCAGAACTTTGCACGTTCAAAAGAATCGTACATTTCTTTATCACACAATTGGCCATTAAAATTGCTACACCACGAAGATGACGTGCTACAGACGCGAAATTTAACCGACAGAACGAAGATCCTATGATATGCAATCGATTAGCTTTTCAGAGAATTCACACAAGGTTGGTGCCGGTGGCGACACCTACAACGTGCTGACATGACGAAAGTTTCCAACCGATTTCTTATACACAAACAGCAGTTGACAGGCTTTGCCTGATGAAACGTTGTTTTGATGCCTCGTGTAAGGAGGAGAAACGCGTACCATCACTTTTCCTGGTTTTTTAAAGGTCGGATTGTAGCCTATCGCGATTGCAGTTTATCGTTTCGTGACATTGCTGCTCGCGTTGGTCGAGATCCAATGACTGTTAGCAGAATATGGAATCCGTGGGTTCAGGAGAGTAATACGGAACACCGTGCTGGATCCGAACGGCCTCGTATCACTAGGAATCGAGATGACAGGAATCTTATCCGCATGGCTGTAACGGATCGTGCAGCCACGTCTCGATCCCTCAGTCAACAGATGGGCACGTTTGCAAGACCACGACCATCTGCACGAACAGTTCGACGACGTTTGCAGCAGCATGGACTATCAGCTCGGAGACCATGGCTGCGGTTACCCTTGACGCTGCGTCATAGACAGGAGCTCCTGCGATGGTGTACTCAACAACGAACCTGGGTTAAACGTCATTTTTTCGGGTGAATCCAGGTTCTGTTTACAGCATTGTGATAGTCGCATCCGCGTTTGACGACATCGCGGTGAACGCACATTGGAAGCGTGTATTCGTCATCGCCATACTGTCGTATCAGCCGGCGTGATGGTATGGGGTGCCATTGGTTACACGTCTCGGTCACCTCTTGTTCGCATTGACAGCACTGTGAACAGTGGACGTTACATTTCAGATGTGTTATGACCCGTGGCTCTACCCGTCATTCGATCCCTGCAAATCCAACTTTTCAGCAGGATAATACACGACCGCATGTTCCAGGTCCTGTACGGGCCTTTCTGGATACAGAAAATGTTTGACTGCTGCCCTGGCCAGCACATTCTTCAGAACTCTCACCAACTGAAAACGTCTGGTCAATGGTGGCCTAGCAACTGGCTTGTCACAATACGCCAGTCACTACTCTTGATGAACTGTGGTATCGTGTTGAAGCTGCATGGGCAGCTGTACCTGTACACGCCATCCAAGCTCAGACTCAATGCCCAGGCGTATCAAGGCCGTTATTACGGTCAGAGGTGGTTGTTCTGGCTACTGATTTCTCAGCATCTATGCACCCAAATTGCGTGAACATGTAATCACATATCAGTTCTAGTATAATATATTTGTCCAATGAATACCCGTTTATCACCTGTATTTCTTCTTGGTGTAGCAATTTAAAGGGCCAGTAGTGAACGTATACAAATCGAGCAGTGCCGTCGTCGAACCCCGTGATTCACTTACATTTTATCAGACTTTTTGAGCCTGTTTCGATCTTTAATGAAATACGAGTGTGGAATGTCTGGGGTAACATTTCTCTGCCATTATGCTCCACAGAAGTTGTCTGTTCGCTCACTGCTTTCTAAATAAGAGCAATGGGTAATCTGTACGACGTTCTGTGTAAATTAAAGAACAGTGCAGCGTGTCTACCCCTAGAAAACGGTACCAAATGTTTAATTAGCACTCTAGCCGGTGGTTTCTTGTTACTTCACGGAAACGTTTCGTCCCTTGGCGCTCCTTACCGTTTGCCACAGTTCGACGAGCCTAAAAATACGCCCACCGGCGCAGAATCGTGACGGCGCAAACGTATTTGAGATAGGAACGAGACGCCTCGGGAACCTCCGGCCTCCGTCAATATTTGCCGAAGACCAAGCGGCGGGGAACAAGCGCTGGACCGTGCCGAGTCGCGGTCCCCAGTTAAAGGCGCTGACGTGCTCCTAGAGCCGCGTGCTGTGTTTGCTGTGACAAGTTCCCGCTCGGCGCGGACCACTGTAACCACACTGCCAAATGGAACGAGCGCGTTACGTCTGCTTGCACGAGCAGCTAGTGCAAACGACCGTCACGGGTGTGAGGCGGGAACTTTACTGCTGCTGAACTGTGGGCTGTAGTTTATGCAGCATTCACTCGGTATCTATGTCTATACTCTGGAAACCACTGTGCAATGCACACTTAGGGATTTGCCGCCCATTAGGGACATTTGCCGCTCCAGTCACATACGGAACGTTGGAAGAATGACGGCTTAAATGCTTCCGTACGCGATGTAATAGCCTACTTTTCTCTTCGCGGTACCTACGTGGGCGGTATATAGGAGACTGAAGTCCATTTCCAGGTTCATCACTTAATATTGGTGCTTGAAGTTTCTAACCAGGTTTTCGCGGAATAACTGGCGTTTGTCTTGAGTACCTGCGTTTCAGCCATTCCGTAATGATAGTACATGAAATTTACATGCATTAGCGAATAGGAAAAGCCATCAGCTGTACAAGGGAATGAAACTTGCACTGATAGTCAAATGTTTTGACTATGGTCTACTGAAGTTTCATGATAGTACGAAGTCACTCAGATAATAACAAAAAAAGCGGTTTTGGCGACCGCTCGCGTGAAGTGACAAATCTGGGTTCGAGTCCCAGTCCCGACAAATTTTCACTGTCATCATTCCTTTATTCCTGTTGCCGTTCTTTGAAAACGTTCAGTGTCTCTTTTTAGTCCTAATTGGTATCTGTCCCACAAACTTCAGTGTTATTCTAAACAGGCACGTAAAAACTCCTAATAAGCCCACCAGACAGGAGCCATCCAGCCGTCACTGCTTCTCTACTGGCTGCGCAATAATCTCCCCCTTCCATATATATTCTAGTGGTCCATGCCACTTCTACGTTACATTTTAAACAGGTAGTGTAAGTGTCTTTTAAGTATCCGCGACAGCACATGAATCAACCTGCGCGATAAGTGCACCTGAGAACACGAATTTCAGTGAGCTGGTAGTTCTGCACGGAAAATACTAACTTGCAACTCGTTGCAGTCATTTACAATAAAAAACTACATTTTTATAACAAACTGTTTTGTAATAATAATAATTTCCATTCATATTAATTTTTTATATTACTTTCAGTTACGAATAAATTAAATGAACTAAGTTCATTTTTAACTTTAAATACTTAACTGCAGTTAGTATAGTAAAGTTCTAAATATATTTCTTACGTAACTATTGCTGTTAAAAATTTAACTGTATGTGTTTTTCGCATCATCTTTCGCATGCATATGCCTTATGTAGTAATTAATTATATTCTTTACCTTGTGTGGGATGATATTGTATTTAAGAACTCCTCAAAAGTTGTTTTAAGGAAAGTTATTTCTTAAAATTCCACTGATCAGTGACTAAACTTAAAAAAAATGTTCATCATGAATGTGTGATCGAAGTACAATGAAAATCAAACAGTAGACGGAGCTGCGGATGACTGTAAAAGGTAAGAAATTTTTCTGTCACAATTGGCATTTGTGTAGCTATTTTCTTTCATAAAGGGGATAACGCCAATATATGGCAAAACTGTAAGGAAACATTCACCACATGTTCAGGAATAAAATGCGTTACATGGACATGCGTCCAGAAACGCTTTATTTCCATGTTAGAGCTCATTTTCTACTTCACTTCATGATCATATTAATCATAAGAAACAAATAGAAAGAGAACGTACCAGCATTATGAACATTTTCTTTTAAGATATTTTAAAAATGATCCCTTGGTTGCGTTTGGGTAGAATTTATACTAAGTTGTTTTTTTCTTATGTTCACTGCCACTGTTGTTCCAGTGGAACTAAGGTAATGTTGACATGCAACCCACTTCATTTCTTGTCTTAATATTGGTGTACTAGCGTCAAGCATGTATCGTTAACGGATTAGTGTTTATCACGGACTGCGCAAGTACATAGCATCAAGTGTTTAATCTTCATCACAGACTTGGTTTCCGGTACAGTGCCATCGATGTACTCTCAAATGCGGAAGTGGCAGATGCTCTTTTGCTGTACGAATTAGCAGGTGATGATAGATGTGGTGCTCAACGTTCCTATCGGGAGAGACTTCCAGAACGGCGGTGCCCCTAAATATGGATTTTTGAAGCAATAGATCGTCGTTTTAGGGACGAAATCCCTGTGTGGAAAGTGCTACGTGAGAACCTGCAGTATCCTTACTATGTACAGCGACTGCAGGCACTATCAGTAGTTGATTTTTCTGCACGAGGACACTTCTTCAAATGGTTCATTCGACATCGTGTCGCCCGCTTTTAGTGCTGCTCACAAACGAGACTTCGTTTCGGCGTCATCAGACGGTAAACTTTCACAATCGGTACTCATGTGCTGTCGAGAATTCTCACGAAATACTGGAATCACGTCATCAACAAAAATTGGCCGGCCGGAGTGGCCGAGCGGTTAAAGGCGCTACAGTCTGGAACCGCACGACCGCTACGGTCGCAGGTTCGAATCCTGCCTCGGGCATGGATGTGTGTGCTGTCCTTAGGTTAGTTAGGTTTAAGTAGTTCTACGTTCTAGGGGACTTACGACCACAGCAGTTGAGTCCCATAGTGCTCAGAGCCATTTTGAACAAAAATTGTCTGTCAACGTTTGGGCCGCCATTGTTGGCGACTGTTTGTTAGGGCCAAATGTTCATCCAATCAAGTTCAATGTAAAACTTGACCATGTTTTCTTAGACACTACAGTACCTGTTCTGTTAAACAAATGCCTTTACGAGTGCGACGAAACACGTATTTTATGCAAGTTGGAGCTCCTCCCCGTTTGAGTGTTAATGTTCGTACAAATCTAAATACGAGAACTGATCAAAAAATTCTGGAACTTTCCCCACAAAATTTTTCAGCCCTTACCTTTTATTTATTGTGCAAGGTCTCCTTCGAAATATTCTTGTGCAACATTGATATACCGCTCCCAACGCCATTTCCATTTTCGGAAGCAGTCCTGGTACGTATCTTGCTGGATCGCGTGAAGCGCTGTCTGAGAATTTTCTTTTATGTCGTCTTTCGTTCAAAATCTTCAACTTTGGAGATAAGACGTCCCGATAGTACCCCCTTCTAACAGCCGTGTACCGCAAGTCTCTAGAGGAAGGAGGGTTCCAAATGATTGGAAAAGAGCACAGATAGTCCCAGTCTTCAAGAAGGGTCGTCGAGCAGATGCGCAAAACTATAGACCTGTATCTCTTACGTCGATCTCTTGTAGAATTTTAGTACATGTTTTTTGCTCGCGTATCATGTCATTTCTGGAAACCCAGAATCTACTATATAGGAATCAACATGGATTCCGGAAACAGCGATCGTGTGAGACCCAACTCGCCTTATTTGTTCATGAGACCCAGAAAATATTAGATACAGCCTCCCAGGTAGATGCTATTTTTCTTGACTTCCGGAAGGCGTTCGATACAGTTCCGCACTGTCGCCTGATAAACAAAGTAAGAGCCTACGGAACATCAGACCAGCTGTGTGGCTGGATTGAAGAGTTTTTAGCAAACAGAACACAGCATGTTGTTATCAATGGAGAGACGTCTACAGGCGTTAAAGTAACCTCTGGCGTGCCACAGGGGAGTGTTATGGGACCATTGCTTTTCACAATATATATAAATGACTTAGTAGATAGTGACGGAAGTTCCATGCGGCTTTTCGCGGATGATGCTGTAGTATACAGAGAAGTTGCAGCATTAGAAAATTGTAGCGAAATGCAGGAAGATCTGCAGCGGATAGGCACTTGGTGCAGGGAGTGGCAACTGACCCTTAACATAGACAAATGTAATGTATTGCGAATACATAGAAAGAAGGATCCTTTATTGTATGATTATATGATAGCGGAACAAACACTGGTAGCAGTTACTTCTGTAAAATATCTGGGAGTATGCGTGCGGAACGATTTGAAGTGGAATGATCATATAACATTAATTGTTGGTAAGGCGGGTACCAGGTTGAGATTCATTGGGAGAGTGCTTAGAAAATGTAGTCCATCAACAAAGGAGGTGGCTTACAAAACACTCGTTCGACCTATACTTGAGTATTGCTCATCAGTGTGGGATCCGTACCAGATCGGTCTGACGGAGGAGATAGAGAAGATCCAAAGAAGAGCGGCGCGTTTCGTCACAGGGTTATTTGGTAACCGTGATAGCGTTACGGAGATGTTTAATAAACTCAAGTGGCAGACTCTGCAAGAGAGGCGCTCTGCATCGCGGTGTAGCTTGCTCGCCAGGTTTCGAGAGGGTGCGTTTCTGGATGAGGTATCGAATATATTGCTTCCCCCTACTTATACCTCCCGAGGAGATCACGAATGTAAAATTAGAGAGATTAGAGCGCGCACGGAGGCTTTCAGACAGTCGTTCTTCCCGCGAACCTTACGCGACTGGAACAGGAAAGGGAGGTAATGACAGTGGCACGTAAAGTGCCCTCCGCCACACACCGTTGGGTGGCTTGCGGAGTATCAATGTAGATGTAGATTAACAATGTTTCCTATGGCACGAATTTATCGTGAACTAATCCTTGAAAATCAAAGAAAACTATCAGTATTGCGTTGACATCTGAACTCACCTGAAGAACTTTTTTCGTTCTTGGAGAACCTTTCCCGACCCATTGTGAAGATTGAACCCCAGTCTCAATGTCATAGCTGTATACCCACGTCTCATCACCGGTTATGATTCTCTTAAGACACATCTCGTTTTCATTTGCGCGATCCAAAAGCTTTTCACAGATTGCGAGATGAACGTGTTTCCGGTCTTGACTCATGAGCCGTGATACGAACTTGACGGCAACACGATGCAGTCCCAGATGTTGTTTCAGGGTTTCATGACAACTTAAATGTTGCAATCTTAAGCAGTCTTTCGGACAGCCAGTGTTCGCTTAAAATGAAAGGTTTCTTTGATGTTCCTGACATGAAAGTCGTCGCTAGACCTCGAAGGCCACCCTGCACAAGGGCCCTCTTCAACTCTTGTCCAGCCATTTTTAAATCGTCTGAACCATTTGTAACGTCGAGTACAGCTTAAGCATTCATCGCCGTAGCCTTCCTGCATCATTCTGTGTGGCTCTGTAAGCACAATACACCTCTGAACAATAACTAACAGACATAGAACAATGACACTTACGGGGTTAAACATTAAACACAGGCGTGTGCATTGATGCCAACCACGTTTCGCTCCAAAATATCATCGGCAGGAAATTACGAATGTTGCAGAATTTATTTGAAGAGACCTCGTATATTTTGTAAGAGATGGGATAAGTAGAGGTGGACCAGTTCGTTGACTTTCACGCTCGCCAGACCTGCACCTACAAGACATGTGGAGGCCTTTGAGAGCTCTTCTGTACGGGGCCCCGGTTCTAGATGTACAGAGTCTTTGTCCCCCCCTTACACAGTTCTCCAGGGATACATTAGCACAAGTGATTTAATGCTGTGGTGGGTTCAGCATGTATACTTGCTAAAAGAAGGCATTTTGAACATTTCCCTTACGGAAATGTTTCATACTGTGCTGATACATTGTTCTCGTGTGTGTTTCGCATGATTAATACGTCTAAGGGATGTAGAAACTGAGTTCTAGCATGGTAATAGAGGGTTTCTCGACCCATGTCCTCGTAACATATTTTCTCTGTCTACGTGTGACGGATGTTTCCCGAACATTTGACTGTACCTTTTCGTGTAACTAACTTCACATAGTGGGCACTTTCTGAAACGGCGCAGAAAACGATTACTTAGCTGTTCAAGTGGATATCAGGAAGTTACAATAGGGACATTAGTGACTGTCCTATAGTCTCGTAGTTTTCAGTCACTGAAAACATGCTTCTAGAAAGAATTTCTAGGTACTGATGAGCATTAGACCTTCAGTAACGGAATTACAATCGGAGAGACGTGGTCGAAATCCGTGGAGTGTTTTGTTGAAACCTCGACAGCTATTGCGCCCGGAAGAAAACAGCGTCCTATGAAATTTTCAATAAGGCCCATGCTCTGGCGTGCTCATAGAAGAGCGAGTCGCGCGTGCAGAGTGGCCTGGCGCTGTGTAATTAAATAACGCAATTTAATAAGTCCCGTGCTTACACAAATCGAGGAGGCGACGAGAGGGGTATTAATTATTGCGATTTCATCAGAGTGCAAGATTAAAGCGAATTTAAAGCCTATTAAAAGTGAAAAACAACTCCCGGCCGCTCGACTTTTAATCAGAACGCAGCTCTGGTGGCCTTTTGTTAGGCGAGTGCCAGGCCGGATTCGCCGATGAAACGCCGTGTTTTCGGCGGCCAGCGGTGCCGAGAGCTGGCCGGGGCAGACTTTCAGCGAGGCAGATCTTGTGTCGTGGGCTCTTTGTGGCCAGAGGGGCTCTTTGGCGCTTGTGATCAGCTTCGCGTACCGTGAGAGAAATAAATGTTTTATTACGGGTCGCATTACGCTATGCGGCACCAGAAAATCCTGTATAATAAACAAAAAACAAAAATACCACAACAAAGCAAACGCTGACCGACCGACCATCAAACAAAATTTCACTGAGGAAAACGTATAATTTTTCTTTCATTACTTCTCTCTCATTTTCTTCAACCACTCACCTGTTGTTATTGATTAAAGAACTCGATTTCCCATTGTGTGCTACACGTGCTCTACAAATGACAAATGAGGGGACTTTCAATGTCAGACAAGGGTTCTCACTTTCTTCATGGTAACTGTGGTGGGAACTCAGTGTACAATCCTGAATTATCTTGTTGGAATACGCCATGTGGTACCTAGCTGATAAAGGTTATGACAACAAAGGTTTACCAGTTCTTCCTCAGCCTGCCGGTGTGGCCGAGCGGTTCTAGGCTCTCCAGTCAGTAACCGCGCGACCACTAAGGTCGCAGGTTCGAATCCTGCCTCGGGCATGGATGTGTGTGATGTCCTTAGGTTATTTAGGTTTAAGTAGTTCTACGTTCTAGGGGACTGATGACCTCAGATGTTAAGTGCCATAGTGCTAAGAGCCATGTGAACCAATAGTTCTTCCACATACTACGAAACATTCAGCCTCCTCTCGACAGCTACCTGTAATATCCAAAATATCTCGACGCACGAGGGTTATTTGATAAGTTTTGTAATAAAGAAAGAAGAGAGCCGTTTGTTTCGTGAAGAACTCACCTTACGTCTCCACATACTCTCCTTTGAAGGATACACACTTTGTCTAGCGATCCTCCAGGTTTCTCATAGTGAAGAAGTAGGTCCCGTCAGATTCCGAAAAATAGTCGTTGAGTACAGCTATCACTCCCTCATTTGATGAAAACTGATTCCCAGGAAGCCAAAGTTTCAAGTTATGGGTTGAGGCTAAGTCTGGTGAATAGGGTGGACGAAGAACCAGTTTAAAGGCCAAGTCATGCAATTTTGCTATTATTATTGCTGGCGTATGGGACGGTGCATTATTCTGGTGAAAGAGCACCCTTTTTCGAGCCAGCCTTGGTCTTTTTTCAGCCAACGTAAATTTCAAACGGTTCTACAATGCAGCATAATAGGATCCAGTTATGGTTCTACTTTTTCGAAGGAATCTATGCAGATTATTCCTTGGGAATCCCAAAAAATAGTGGCCATCACCTCGCCAGCTGACAAAATAGTCTTTACCTTCTTGGGTGCACTTTCACGAGACTTTTTCCACTGTATTGACTGCCGTTTTGATTATGGTGTGTAATGACGATACAGGTTTCAGCAACAGTCGCAAACAAGCTTAAAAACTCTTGCCGATCGCGAATGATCATCGCTAGACATTGTGTAGAAATGTCATACTGAACAGCCAAGGTCACGTAACCGTGTTGTATAAATATGAATAGCGAGGATTGCTATGAAATGTTGTGCCGGATGACTGTTGGCTGTGAGCACTTGCGGCCCCCATCTCAGACAGAGCTTCTTGATGGCAAAATCTCCATGTAAGATATATTACGCACTTGCTCAATTGAGATGCCTATAGCTTCGAAAATCTCGCGAGTTTTTATTCGGCAGTTACGCATTTCCCTATCATGGATTTTCTCAATGGCTTCCTTTATAGTGACCTCATTTGGCTGGCCGGAGCATGCTTTGCCTTCGCTGCTTGTCCGACAACCTTTAAATTCATTAATGCAAAGGTAAAAGGTCTTCAATGATGGTTAAGAGCACGAAATTCATATAGTTCTGTTTTCATTTGTATGGTAGTGTAACCCTTCAAAAGAAAATATTTAATAACAGCACCAAACTAGGTTTTCTCCGTTTTGAATTGCAGTCCACACGCTGACCAATTCAGAGCTGTCAACAATGAGTTGCATGCTACGCATTGTTGAAATTCCTTAAACGATTCTTGTAATTATCAAGCTAACCAATCATGAAAGCACAACAAAAATATTCCATTCTTTCATGGAAGTTTACCAGACTTACCAAACTACCTACGCAAAATTCGTAACGAGGCAGTGTAGATGCCTAAGGGCTGCAAACGGAAACGAGACTCATCGATGAATACTACAGACTGTCGCACAACGTATCAGTAACTCTGTCCTTACAGTTCACCATCCAAGTACCTACTGTCGCGTTGTGTCAGTGATAAACGATGCATGGCAACCTGAGGTCGCTTCCGTCCCTTGGTAACCTATTCTGTTTCTGTAAAACTTCGAACAACGCTAATAAGATTTGAGCTACAGTGTTGGAACTGTCGTCATAGGAAAGCTGGATAGGAGGAAAAATGATTAGTGGAGAAAGCAGATTTCCTTAACTTGCGTTTCTCCAAGCAAACGAAGACTACACTGTCTCTGTATAGCTTCACTTGGTGATGTGGCTCCGTGCAAAAGTGGGCTGCGGATGACGCGGGCAGTCCTATATTGCGGCGACAGAGTGCGCTCGTAGAACAGAGCCACTGGAGGCGTGGCTCGTTGGGTCCGCCAGATACCGCGCGACCGCTATCCAGACGGGAACATACGATTCCAGTGCTAAGGCTAAGGTGGTATCATTAAGCGATACCATAATTCCTCACGAATAGGAGTGACATGCAGCCTGTATCCTGTGCCTCTACTCCAACTGTTGCCACCCGTATGTTCAGCAGTCTCTCCTGAATATTCCTGATGGAGACAGTGTTTGCGCAGCAATCGCCGACATAGTGAAACTGAGGCGGAATAAGAAGCAGCCCGCATTCGCCCTAAAAGCCATCCACAGAATGGTCGGCACACTGGATCTTGACACTTATCCGCCTGGCGGATTTGTGCCGGGGACAGGCACGCCTTCCCCTTCGGGACGCAGCGCGTTAGACCGATGGCCTCAGCAGCCGGGTGGTCTGACGACAAAGGTATTCGGCAGCCATCACGTACACAACGTTCTTCACCTTCCTGAATATCTTATTTTCCCTGCTGTAAACTCTGAGAGTAAACTCGCACAAAGATGAAATACTAATCAACACATCCCAAGTGATTATGGTCACAAGACATCTGGTTCACTTTTGTATCAACTTGTGAGCAGGAATTATGGACACAGAATCTTCTGAGTATACAGTTTACTGGGCAGTTTACTAGTACTGTTTATCACTGATTTCTGCACATCATATCACCTGTACAATTAGAGAGCTTCACATTTACAGAAAGACACATTAAGCAATTTATCCACAACAACGTGCCACATTATTTTCGATTCCTTTTGCGAAATACCTAACTACAGAAGTTTAATAGGTGATGATTTGGTCAAGGAGGTGGAGAAGTATGTCCTTCTCGTTCTCCCGAACTTAAGCCCTGAGATTTCTGGATAATTTGTGATAAGGTCTTCTGGGACCAAACTGCTGAGGTCATCGGTCCCGAAGCTTACACACTACCTAATCTAACTTGCGCTAAGGACGACACACACCTATGCCCGAGGGAGGACTCGAACCTCCGACGGAGGACCGTGGCAAGACGCCCCAGACCACGAGGCTGAGATTTATGGCTAAGGGGAGAATTAAAGCTGTGGGCAGCACTGGGCAGTAGGGTAGAAGGCTAGAACCGATTGACAGAGTTGAGTTACAAGTTTCGAAATTTTGTACATTTATTTAAATGACAGCTTTTAAAATACTTAACAAATGGCAAGATTAAAACTGAACACAAGAGTGAGTTTTAAGTAAGGTACCACCAAGTTGACAATAAACTTAGATGATTCTGGGTTTGGCTCAGAGACAATCTTCTTCGAAACTGCTTGGTACTAAACGTCGGCCGGGTTCCATTGTATCTGTCGACTATTTACACCATTATTGTAGCTGAACAATCAATTTAAATCATAATTCGGCGTGACTCAAGGATTTACATGAAACAACAAACTGTTAACAACACCAATTTAATGTAAAGAAACCTCTTCCAAATGCGTAACCTTTATAAAACCACATAATGATGCAAAACGGTAGCTACAGTCTCTGAATAGTTTCACATCTAAACATGCCAGGTACACTTCATTCAGTACGAAATGTAACCTGATTGCTAACGGCCAGTTAAACAAGTTACCACTCCCGTTAAGGAGCAAAGAATTAGCAAAAACTTTTTCTTACAGTACTTGGTCTAAAATAAGTCTTTCTAGGTACATCGCACTCCGCCACATACCTCCGCTACTGAGACCCTAGGCCCGGCGCAAATTACCGCCCTACAGCCCAGAGCTCAGCTCACAGCCCACCTGACCCACCCGGCTGGGAATCACATCACCTTTTTTCGGGGGAGAGCATACATCATCTCTGTCCATCGACTCATAGACCCTGAGTGATGTCATTTTTGTATTATACATTCTAAGACGTACCACAAAGGAAGTATCTGAATGGGACGGAAGTCGGTAAATTTAATGTACATGTACAGACAAAAAATGATTTACAGTTTCATAAGGACTGAATGATTTATTGAAGAGAAGAAATTTCAAAAATTGCGCAAGTCCGTAATGGATTCACCCACCTCTAGCCTTTACGTAAGTAGTCATTCATCTCGGCGTTGATAGAGTTGTTGGACGTCATCCTGAAGGAAATCGTGCCAAACTCTGTCCAATGATGAGTTAGATCGTTAAGATCCCGAGATGGTGGAAGAGTCCTTCCTGTAATGCTTCGCCGGCCGTGTAGGCCGAGCGGTTCTAGGTGCTACAGTCTAGAACCGCGCGACCGCTGCCTCGGGAATGGATGTGTGTGTCCTTAGGTTAGTTATATTTAAGTAGTTCAAAGTTCTACGGGACTGATGACCTTAAAAGTTAAGTCCCATAGTGCTCAGAGCCATTTGTAATGCTTCAAAGTTTCCCAGTGACGCTGTAAGCCAAGGCAGGGTTTGTCAAGCTTGGATTGAAGAAGGAACTTTCGCTGTGTGTGGATGACCATTATCTTGCTGAAATATAGAGCAAGATGAATTTCCATGAAGAGTAACGAAAAGAGGCGTTGAATACCGGAGGCGTACCGTTGCGCTGTAAAAGTGTTGGGTATGCTAAACAAAGGGGTCCTGCTAGGAAGGGAAATGGCACCACAGATCATCACTCCTGGTCTGGGGCCGTATGACGGGCGACAATCAGGTTCCTATTCCACTGGGCGTCTCCAGACATGTCTTCGCTCGTCGTTGGGACTCAGCTCGAAGCGGGACTCATCATTCAAAACAATTCTACTCCAGTCGGAGATTACAGTCCGACGATGCGTCTGGAGACGCCTCAGGTGGCAGTGAGGTAGCCACCGATAATCAGGAGGTGCCATTTCTTCCCTTAGCGGGACCCCTTTGATTGCCATTCACGGCAACCTTACAGCACAGCACAGCGGTACGTCGACGGTATTCTTCGCCCCCTTTCGTTGTCCTTCAGGGAAATCCATCCTGGGCTTAAACCTTCCTTGGCCTGCATGGTCGCCGGACCTCTCCTCAATGGAGAACGTTTGGAGCACTATAGGAAAGGCCCTCCAACCGTCTCGAGAGTTTGACTATCTACAGAATGGGGCGCGATAAAGCTTAGAATGACAATCAACAACTCTATAATGCATAGATGACTAACTTCTTGTATAAGGGCCGGAGGTGGACCAACGCATTATTTATGGCCCAATTTGTGAAACTTTTTCGGTTTGATAAATTATTAAATATATCTGAATTTTTAATCCATTTATGCACATAACATCTACCGAATTCCGTCCTGTTCATAAAATTGCTTTGTGGTGCGTCACCTTGCGGCAGTTCCAAATCCACAAATGAGCTACCTGACACAGGGTGATACACAATTTAAGCCTGTCTAGAAAAGCTGCTAAATAATGTCCTTAGAGTGCATTTTTCTGGCTGTTAATCAGCTGTACCTTACACATCTGTTTGTGGCATCCCCCAAGGCTGTTTCCTATAGCACATCGGGAATCTTGAAATGTAAATTAAGATCAGATGAGAGGCCGACGCTCTGGCCTGTCAGACAGTAAGATCCACCGTACAGGACCTAATAGGTGGAAGGTATGAAGGAACTTGACTGTGTGATCAATTTGTGTTCACTTTAGTAAAATACTTGCTCTCTCAGCGGCTGCTGCGTACGCCTCATGGTGCCCCCTTGATATATGCGGCCCAACTAGCACTGTAACATAGACATTCTCCTGGTTTTGCTATCAGCCTAACTTTCCATCTTATAAGGAATGTCTCTCAGTACGAAGGGCATTTGCTGTTGCATTTGTATTTAGAAGCTTTGCGTACCACTGTGATTAAGCTGGTGAAAGCATTGGATTGTGCTACCCTTAGTTAATCCACTACCGGACTTTGAAAATGCGCCTCAAGCTCCTCAACAAAATGCAAGAAACAATAGGCATCTTTGCCGAAAAAATTTTCTGGGCAATCCTCAAAGTCACTTTCTTCAGCTGCAAAATCAAATGCCACCTGAATCACATTTCTGAATTCACCAACAAGTGGGGGAGTAGAGTGTACCCAGCCGCTTGCCAGAAGTGTTGAAGCTTCGCCTGCTACACTGCAGTAGAGAGCTGGTTATGGAGAACAGAGGGCATTTTTATTATTATTCTTCCTAACTTAGTCACTGCAGACAGTCCTTATAGAGTCTCTTATCTTTGTTGCATATATCTTAAATGCTGGAAGAAATCCCAGAGTCTGTACGTAATTTGTTGTTCTTGGCATAATGATCGTACATACAATGCCTTGACCCGAAATTGACTCAGTTACTATTACTGTATGTTTGTGACCACTCTAAGAATCACCAAGTAATGTAAAAATCTGGTTATTTACGGTATTGTCAGTAACAACACGAAAAAGGTTTTTAAATGGTCGATCGTTGACATTTTTCCACTTGGGTTAATCTCCAAATGTATGTTTAGTGGATGGGTATCTTCAACATCCTTTTTAACTTCCGGACCAAAATCTTTATTCTGAAAAGTACGGTTATATTGTGGGGTGCCCAATCACTAAAAGCCCAACATCTGTCGTATACCTTTGAATTGTATTTAGGTGATTTTTCTTGTTTTGTGGTCACAGTATCTCCATCAGCGCCGCCTAACCGTGGGTCGTAGGTACGTGGGGGACATAAAAGGCTTGTTTGTAAATAGGTCCAGAAGGGTGATTTTGCTACCTCATGAAATAGGTAACTGACCGCCCAACTCTTGACACAAGTAAAAGCATGATATAAGGCGAGAAAGTAAATTAGCGGTTCGATTGTTTCCGGAGGCACTTGAATGTTGCAGGCTGTAATTTGCTGCACGAATCTCCATATATCTTCCGAAGAGGTTTAGTTAGATGGTGGTCATCGTTGCCGGCTAAGGAGACAAACAGGGAATTCTGACAAACCAATGTTGTGCAGTCGCTGCCTCGTGGCAAATCTCCTGTGATACAACATTGCCCGCACGTCCTTAGGGAGGAAGACTGCACATTATGGACCGCCAGATGGAGGGTTATTTGACCTCCAGCACGTTACGAGGAACACGATGCAATAGTAAGTTGCGAAACTCCTTGGTCCTGGGCGCACACGTGTGCGGGAGGCTAGTATGTGCGTAAATGTAGTCGACGAAAAAGGCCGATAAATAAGACGGGAGGTGTGACGTGGCCGACAGACACTGGTTGTGAGTCCCTCAAGCAAGCTGCATGCTAAGCATGTGCCCCATCCGACCTATTGTCTTCACACAGTGTTCATATACAAGGCTGCAGCTCGCATTCGGACGTTGACGAGTCCGAGGCCGCGATCCCGTGGGGGCAGGGTAAGAGTCCCATAATGGACTTTAAACATGGAAGCAGCCGTAACATAATAGCCGAGGGCCACCTGAAGGTTACTCTCAATCATGCGACATTCACCTAATTTGATGCCATATAAGGATTTAAGGAACTCAAGGCGTTGAAGGGTATCATGGTGCGCAAGAGAATGTGGCGGACGTCGTTGCGAATGACGTGTAACAGCCGACAGAAATTCATAGCAGCTTTACTTGCGACGGTGGGGTAAAGCTAATTCCTATGTTCCAGAATGCCGCATTAGTGGTATGGGTACCACCTTCCTGGAGGCCTCGTCCAATATACATAGCTGAAGACTTGACCACATCCATAGCATGCCTGCAACAGCCCTACAATTCGTAATCAGATCAAGGACTGCTCGAATCTCCGAACCGGTGCAGACAAGGAGGAGAAGTCGTTAGCGTATGCCCGGTAGCGAAAAGTGTGATGGTAGAGAGTGAATCCGGAGCGCTCCATCCATAGGGCCCCATATAGGGGCTCTAGGGCAATAGCGTACCAGAGGGTAGAGAGTGACATACTTTCCCATTAAGTGGCCAATATGTACGAGCCTTGCTAAACGACTGTTGACTTGGACTAGTGAGCTGGTAGCGCTGTAAAGCCGCCAGAGGACGTCGAGCAAGAGAGACAGGAGGCCCATGCGGGTTGTCACCGAATATAGGAAACGGTGGCTCGCTTTATCGAATGCGCTATCGAAATCTATAGCAACGGCCGCTGCACGGAGTCTGCAGGTCGCCGCCATCGCAGTTACGTAAGCAGTTAAGTCGCGGCATTGGCCTGTGGCGTTCTATATGTTAACATGCCTCCAGGCATCGTTTGCTCCAGGGATAGGATACGAGGGAATAGCGTCCGGTGACGTACTGCCAGTAAACGGGTGAATACTTGTAATTTGCGTTGAGTAGAGTGAGCGGTCAATAGTTTGTAACAATCGAACCACGGGCTGGTGTGTGGACCGGAATGTTGCTGCCCTTAGTTAAAAGGTGGGTGGGACTGCTTCGTCAGATGTCGCCAGTTCCTGGAACATAATTGTCCACCGCTTCGCTTTGAGCCCACAGAAGGCTCCGTAAAACTCAATCTCTATGCCGTTGATGTCGGGAGATCTGTTGGCTGCGTCGTCGACTTCGTTTCGCATGATGACCTCGTTGGGTCATCGACACTCTGGTCATGCCTCATGACCTGTATGTGACTAACCAGGAAGATATCGTTAAGGCTTACGTCGAACACTACTGACGTACTTGCAGGGAAAAGGATTCCGACGCTGATACGGAAGACACCATCTTGAATTGCGTTACGCGCACCCTCACACTTACAGAGGCGCCTCCGCACCAGCGTCGGGATCCTTTTCCCTGTAAGTACGTTAGTAGTGTTCGACGTAAGCGTTAACGATATATTCCTGATCAGTCACTTACAGGTCATGAGGAATGACCAGATTGTCGATGACCAAGCGAGGGGGCGCAGTGGTTAGCACACTGTACTCACATTCGGGAGGACGACGGTTCAAACCCGCATCCGGCTATCCTGATTTAGGTATTCCCTGATTTCTCTAAATCGATTCACGCTATTGCGAGGATGGTTCCTTTGAAAGGGATCGGCCGACTTCCTTCCCCATCCTTCCCTCATTCGATGAGACTGGTGACCTCGCTGTTTGGTCCTCTCCCCGAAATTAACCAACCAACCAACGTGTCGATGAGCTGATGAGATACCCAGAAGAATTTTAATGACAATGACACTGGCCCCGAAAGCCTACGTACCGATACGCATGCGACAACATACATACCAGTTTGCTTCAAAACACCGCGCATAAAAACCGCATTTTTCCGCAGCTCGTACCTCGGGTTTTGTGGGTGACAGAAACGTAGGGTCAAGTGTTTTGTGCAGTCCTTGAACTAGGGACCATTTGTCTCTCTCAATCGATGCATCTTCCTACTGTAATTATCCTACAGTACAGGGTCAAAGTTTGAATATTAGACATTTCCTTTAGTTTAGATAAATGGACGAGGTTTACAGTGCACCTTAAGGGGCGTAAGGAGGAACCATTTAGTTCATGGGTGGTTCCTGAGAATACCTGGAAAAAGCATTTTTCACCATTTTATCGCCGTCGGCAGCGGATATCTAAATAAGTAGCAGATTGATCAGGTGTTAACGGTTTGTTTGCTAGGCGTTTATCTAGAAGTGCCAGCTCCCTGTTTTCAAAAATCTTTATCCGCTATCGAGAAAGACTCTAAAACATTTTTTGGGTACCAAAACCAACCGTGAGTTACTAGATGGCTATATGCAGCAAATGGGTGAACTTTTTTTAAAATATATTCCTGACATCACGATTCGAACTAACTTGAAAATTTTATTGACATCTTTATCCGTTTCCGAGGTGCAGAGGTTCCAAGTTGCCCTAGTTGTACACCTAAAATACTCACGTAAAATCCAGTGTGAGGCGAAAACATAGTGTATAAAGCAACGTAGACGGAGAAACATGTTGTAAAGTGTCTCAGTCTTCATCACACGTATTCTGAAAACCCCATGTTGTAGTACTGAAACTTCGTCCGAACGGATGTTGAAATTCCAACGGTACCGACCGACCACCGTGTCATCCTCAGACTACGGGCCTCCATATATGCATTCCACTGGATATGGAGGTGCATGTGGTCAGCGCACCACTCCCCGAGTGTTTTCAGGTTTCGTGACCGGATACGCTACTTCTCAAAGAAGTAACTCCTCTGTTTCCGTAACAAGGACTGAGTGGACCCCGCTTGCCAATAGCGCTCGGCAGACCGGATGGTCATCAATCCAAGTGCTAGCCAAGCACTTAACTTTGGTAATCTGAAGGGAACCGGTGTTAGCACTGTGGCAGGGGTGTTGGCTTGTAGTACTGAAGCACATGCAAGCAAAATTTTTGTGCATGTAAAATCCGGTCTGAGATGTAAAACTAATTTTACGTTATTTAAATTTCACATACGTAGATCAATAAAGTTATTTTAATGTGAGTGACATTCCCTACTGTGGCAGGGAAAAGTAGTGAACAGCGGGAAAATGCTCGCATCGGAGCACAAAAAGGCGAATGTGCTCCTCTTCAAAAATGTCTGACAGAAAAAATGAGTTACTGACTCCCTCATTGTAACTTCTTCAGCACTTCTAAAAAATTTTCCCAAAAATTTTTCATGCGAGCGTATTTGCGCTTTTTTATACTGAGAGAAAGAAGGAGACAATGGCAGTGGGAAATTGGCTGAAAAGTAACAAAATTCTGGAAGATAGTAGGCAGTGGTTTTGGTAGTGAAAAAACGAAGTGACAGTGGCAGAGAAAGAGGAATGCGATGACAATGGAACATACATTAGTTGAGTCTGACATAACAGTGCTAGCAAAAGAGTGAAGGAGACAGTGCCATGGGAAGAGGCATAAGAAGAGAGCAGTAGGAAGGAATGAAAGAGTTACGAGTAGAAAGTGAGAGGTAGTGACAGTGAGAGGAGGCACTAGTAGTAGGACAGAACGAAGGAGACTGTGGCTGTGAAGTAATAGATAGTTAGAAAGACACAAATAGAAAAAAAAAAACAAGATTTGGGCTGAATACATGAGTGATAATGGGTAGTGGGAGAGAAAAGGTGTGAGCGACTTACAGAGAAGGATTAGTGATCGTGAGCGAGTTGCAGTTACAGAGCTTGTGCGAGTGAGAAGTGAGCTGCATATTAAAAAGAGCGTGAGTATATTCGTAAGCCAAAGATTTTGGGAAATTTTTTATAAATGCTGCTGCTGCTGCTGATGATGATGTTTGGTTTGTTGTGCGCCAGTACAAAGTCCCAATTTTTACACAGTCCATATTCTTTTCAGAATCCAATCTAGTCACTTTCACAAATGATGATGATGAAGTGATGAGGACAGCACAAACACTCAGGGCCGGGCAGAGAAAATCTCTAACCCGGCCGGTAATCTAACCAGGGACCCCGTGATCTAGAGGCAGCAACGCTAGCTCCTAGACCACTAGCTGCGGACTAAAAGTGCTCAAGATGGAAGAATGAACAGCTCGTGCCCCAGTTTTCAGTCAGAATCTATTAAGCAGGAGAATGTTCGCCCTTTCTGTGCTCCGATAGGAGCATTTTTCCGCTAGTTTATTTTATATTTCAACAAGTTTTCATTTCTGGACGTATGTTTTTAGGACTTCTTTCCATTTTGCTAATACAGAACCCTTTTTTTTGCCACCAGGTTAAATAGTTGACTAGTTTCCTATAAATCAAATATTTGTCAGATAATCAGAGATGTAGTAATTATAGTAAATGCTTGTGAGTGTAACTGCAGGTTACTAAGAAGCAAAATTTACTTACGTGTTCGATGAATACAATTAGGAAAGGTCAGATTTACCAAGTTAGCGGTGAAATACTAAACCTAGCTAACGACGGGAGAAAACGGAGTCTGTTATAAGAAATTCGTCTAATTTTGACACGAGCCATAGCCTGAATCTAAATAGCCAGTCTTAGTTTTCACTCCATCACTCGCATCATGTTTAGGAGTACATTAATAGACTTCCACTCCTGGAATAAAGTTTGATCCAATTGTATATTAGCTTCAGTTGTCACCTGACAATGGGCAGATAAACCGAAATCTGTCTCTTAGTAAGTGGGTACTAGTAAAACAATCGCATGTCTTTAATCTTTGGCAAAAGCATTAATGGCGGATATTTTTAGGATTATCGGAACAAACGTGGAGCATAATAAATAACGACAGACTTGGACTCATTGTTGAGAATACTACGAATAAGTCACCCCACCCAGGAAGAGGTTGAAGCTTACCCAAAGGGTTTTGTGGTAGTGTTCTTCATGGCTGAATCCGTAATCTGATTCCAGCAAACGCAGCGCCGTTGATTTCCGCGGTTCCTTTTCATGTGCGCTTCTGCATTTTAAAAAGCGCTCACCTCTGATCGCGTTCGATAAACAGCGCTGCTCAGCAAAACTAGCTGCTTCTGCTGCCTGCTGATTTCTAATTTCCGGCGATGGGTCTGTATCGTTCGCCAGACAGGCGCCTTTTAATTAATTCACGTGGGCAAGAGAGCGCCACACACGTTGGCGAGGCTACAGCCTCTTGGCCCAGCGGACTCGTAAAACTCAGAAATTAAAAGCGCCGCTGCCCGCCGGAAATTGGTATTAAAATTTTAGGTTCGGGTGCGCGGGGAGCAGCCGAGATTACGTATCAAATGCAGAACTGCTTCGCTCATTCCTGACGAAGCCGAAAGCCCAGAACTGTAACTTTTTCATTCCTTTTTTCCCCTGAAATTCGATTGCTAATATACAGGTAAACATGGTTTTTTTAGGCCAGAATGTCTGTGACTGCGACCTTTGTGTAGCGGGTGAGACTTATGAAAGGATAAGGCTGTCGGTAAAAAATAACTATTTGTTTTTAAGTTTGAGATAAAATGCCACTGCATTCTGCAAAACACACTGGGAAGTGTCCTTGGCCCTGGGACGAATTTCTAAATTGTGCGCAAGTGTGTCCGTGGTTTTACAAGGGAATAATTCATGTTGTTTGACTTTTTTATGTTCTGTACGTTTAAATTTACTTTCTTTCACTCAACTTTCTTTTTCAAAGATATGTAGCAAAGTTCCAGAAATGTTTTATGTATTGCTTCTTACTGAAATATTTTTGACCATCTAACATTAATCTTCATATATTAAAAGTTAAGTCTGATGTAACATTAAAAAAACTTTCGACTACAACATGACAGTTCTTAAAATATCCTGTTCACATTATGCCCAATAATTTCCATTTGTTTGCTCCATTAGTTATCAATGTTTTTACTTACTGCTATGGGTTTTCTTCTTAGAAATCTTGTCTGAAGTAGCCAACATTTATTGATAGAGCCCCTTTTAATCCACATTGGAATGACAGGTTTTTTTGCAGACAACTTCTGTGAGCAAATTCTGACAAATCTATGGCACAAGAGCACTTTAATCATCGGTATTTGATATATTTAAGGAGCAGAGTTTGAAAGTACGAAAAGAAGTGGGATACGGAAGTACTCTAAGGCTATAGATACTCTGACAAGAAATAGCTAAGTCGGCAGTTCAGTTGAAGAGGAATGGAAGTCTCTATAAAGTGCAATCACAGAAGTTGGAAAGAAAAACATAGGTACAAAGAAGGTAACTGCGAAGAAACCATGGGTAAGGATTTGTACATCGAGGAAGCAATGACGGAATTTAAAGGAAAGATCAAGAGTGGAATTAAAATTCAAAGGGAAAGGATATCAGTTATAATATTCGCTGATGACATTGCTATCCTCAGTGAAAGTGCAGAAGAATTACAAGATCAGCTGAATGGAATTAACAGTTTAATGAGCACAGAAAATGGATAGAAAGTAAATCGAAGAAATACAAAATTAATGAGAAGTAGGAATGAGAGCAAAGAGAAACTAAACGTCAAGGTTGATGGTCATGAAGTAAATGAAGTTAAAGGATTCTCTTACATTGGCAGCAAAATAACCTGCAACGGACAGGTCAAGTTGGATATCAAAAGCACAGCAGCACTGGCAAAAAGGGTATTCCTGGTCAAGGGAATTCTACTAGAATCAAAACACGCCTGAATTTGAGGAATTAATTTCGGAGAATGTACATTTGGAGCACAGCAGTCTGTTTCACTTTCACTGTGCTATGAATTCATTTTAGAAGATTGAGGTCTAGTAGAACATAAAAACTAAGCTATGCTGATTTGATACAGCAGCCCAGCAGAGACGATCTGATATCATTAATTGAAACAGAGAAGTTGTCAGTGGAATGGTAAAGGAAGATAACTGGAGTATCTGGGAGCTAACATACTGTTCTCTCGAGGATATCCTAATTTCTTAGTCAGCAAGTTACGTGTCAATTGTGACTGCATTTAAACACTGAACGGATTTGACAGAGGCGAAGCTAACTTCAGACTAACGCAAAAGAATTATTTTTGGCTTATTAATATTGGAAAGTCTGATTTTGTTTGCAGACGATGTCGTTCTGTATAGAAAGGCTGCAACATCAGGAGACTGCAGCAAAGTGTAGGAAGATCTACAAAGGATCGACAATCGACATGGTGGCAGGCAATTTACCCCGAACCTAAATAAAAAGAACATATTGCACATTCGTAGGCGAAACCGGCCGAGGCGGTGCAATGGTTAGCCCACAGCACACGGCATGGCCTACTTCCTCGCCGTTCAAACTCACATGCTGGTTTAGATTTTCCGTGATTATCATAAATCACTTCAGGCAAATGCTCGGATGATTCCTTTGAAAAGACACGGCCAACTTCCTTCCCCACGCTTCCCTAACCCTGTGGGGCCGATGACGTCACTGTTCGCTCCCCTGCCCAAAATCAACCAACAAAACATGCGGCAGGTACGATTAACAATAGAGAAGGATCCTACGAAGAACGGTGTGCTTAATCTAGCGTCCGTTTAGGAATCACGAGAATGTTAAGGAGATGTGTTCACACTGGAGTGTGAAAAACATCTCCTTAGGATTCTCCAATGGCAGACGCTGGTAAAGGGCCGATGTGCATGACGAGAACGTACATTTCAAGAGGAGCGGGGCAACCATTGGGTTTCCCAACATTAACCTCGCGAGATGACCGGGACCTGAAAGTCAGAGAAATTGGAGCATACACGAAGTTGTTGACAGCCGTTTTTCCTACTGAGCAGGATGGCTTGTGCAACATAAACGTAGATGTTGATGTTATCGGAACGAGGAAACTAAGTCCGTTTTACACAACCAGAGATTTAACACCATCATCATCGTCTTCTTATTCCTCTTCACTTGCAGCATTAGGCCTTTTATTTGTCTTACCCGTTACGCGACCCATCGCTTTCTCGGTCTTCATTGAGTTCTTCTCCCAACTGGCTTAAATCTCTTTTTATGGAGAGATTATCTTTCTCCACTCACTTTTTCGAGATGTTCATTCCAGTGTCTTCTATTTGTTCCAGTTTCTCCTATTTCCTTGTATTCTGTTGAGGTAGTGTTAAATACATTCTGTTCTTCCTTAATTTCTTAATTTCGAAATCTGCTGGCTCCTGCGCATCAATTCTCTGCTCCTAGAAACCTCATCTCCGCTGCATGCACGCGACTTACTTATAAGCCACGATTCATTTCAGTAAACAATCACTTGAACTGTTTATTTCTTTATCGATTTATTGTTTAGACATTTGTTTATGGCTAGGCTCTGAGCACTATGGGACTCAACTGCTGTGATCATCAGTCCCCTAGAACTTAGAACTACTTAAACCTAACTAACGTAAGGACATCACACACACCCATGCCCGAGGCAGGATTCGAACCTGCGACCGTAGCAGCAGCGCGGCTCCGGACTGGAGCGCCTAGAACCGCACGGTCACCGTGGCCGGCATTTGTTTATCCTTCCACATATATTTCCAAACTTCGCTAATTTCTTCTCTGCGTTTTCCTCATGCTCGTATGCTACATCAGAACCTAAACAGTTAAAATATTTGACCAGTTATATTGTTCTGCTGTTCATACAATTTTTGTCCATAAGCCACTGACTCTTCTTTCCTAAATCGTCAAATATTACCTCTTCGAAAATCTCTCCTAGTAAATTAATTCCCCTTTGTACGTAACCTTCATCATTCGTCAGCAGTGTGGTGTCCTCTACATATAAAAGAAATTCAAACGGGAATTACTGTTAACTTTAATTCCCCTGTCCAGAATCTCCTTCCATTTCCAAGGTGCGCCATCTAATTAAATTTTAAAAAGTGTAGGTGAAGTGGTGTACCCTTCTCTTGCTCCACTGTTTGTGACTATAGGATGTGACAGAGTGCCACTGCTGCGCGGTGTAGCCCCGCGGTCTAAGGGCGCCTCGTCACAGTCCGTGCGGCTCCCCCCGTCGGAGGTTGGAGTGTTCATTCGGGCATGTGTGTGTGTGTGTGTGTGTGTGTGTGTGTGTGTGTGTGTGTGTGTGTGTTGTCCATAGCGTAAGTTAGTTTGTTAGGTTAAGTAGGGCTTAGGGACCGATGACCTTAGCAGTTTGGTCCCGTAAGACATTACCACAAATTAAATGAAATTAGAATGCCATCTGTATCTAAAATTACAATAGTGTATTGCACAGACCGTTTGAAACGTTTATTAGGTTTTGTAGATATCTTCTTTCCCTCATAATTCTCCAAAGTTTCCTTCTACCACCGCCGTCGAATGCCTTAATAAAATTAATCAACGTTACGTGTGTTACCCTGCTACACTGTCTCTGTTTTTCGGTTATTTGTTTTGTAAGTAGGCTGTTTAGGTTTTTTTATTGGTAACGCCACCTCTGTATGAAAATCACTGGCTGTGCTGTGTGCAGTCTGTGGCTGCTTTGCATTGTTGTAATACTCGCCATTGTAGTGTTAGGCAGCTGGCTGTGAACAGCACGTAGCGTTGCGCAGTTGGAGGTGAGCCGCCAGCAGTGGTGAATGTGGGGAGAGAGATGGCGGAGTTTTGAAATTTGTCATGAACTGCTATATTTATATATGATGATATCAAGGTAAATACATTGTTTGTTCTCTATTAATATCTTTCATTTGCTAACTATCCCTATCAGTAGTTAGTGCCTTCCATAGTTTGAATCTTTTATTTAGCTGGCAGTAGTGGCGCTCGCTGTATTGCAGTAGCTTGAGCAGCGAAGATTTTTGTGAGGTAAGTGATTTGTGAAAGGTATAGTTTACTGTTAGTCAGGGCCCATTCTTTTGTAGGGATTATTGAAAGTCAGATTGCGTTGCGCTAACAAAATATTGTGTGTCAGTTTAAGCACAGTCACTTGTATAAATTTTTCTGAAGGGGACGTTTCATATGTCGACCCTTAGCCGAGGATACCTCACTGGAATCTTCTGATTTTTTTCTTGTAGTTTGTGTAATTAGTGTAGCTATTGTTTATTGCTAGCGCGTAATTGTAGAGAAAATCTCCTTTGTAGTTGCAGTCTTTCATTGTTGTACAGTAAAACAGTTGTGGCATGCATGTAGATTTGCACCAAGCATTTCGCAGCTGCAATTAACTAGATATTATATTCAGTGCTATATTAATGTGTTCTCTTATTTTTGCTCTTCAAGTTGTGTTTTTCTGTGTTATCGTGTGAAATATTGTCACAATAATGGCGTGTGAAAAACGTAACACTAGGCTCCAATGTAAACTGAGAAATGACAGTGAAAACGAAAGCAGTGTGTTAGCGCCACCGAGTAATGAATTAACTGATGTTCAAAGTAGTAATTTGGTAGTTGTGCACAGGGAAATGGAGCGGGCTGCAAACAATGGTGTAGACATTGAAACAGGTAGTGAACAGGGAAGCATTATCGATCGATCGGTCGGCAACAGCTCGCCTCAGGAATCCGAAATGACAGGACACAATTTCGCAAATACTGTAGATTCAGGTTTTGGGTTATCACCGTTTTCCCAAATAAGTCAAGACACATTTTCTGCTTGTCAAAATGTGAATGTTGCCGGTGCAAATGCACTGCCGAAAAGAGTAGAGGAACAGATTCCAGACACTAATGCATTGTTATTACAACTAATGCTACAAATGGAACAAAATCAGAGACAAACACAGCAAAAGCTTCAAAAGTTAGACACAATGGAACAACACCAGAGACAAACACAACAACAGTTAGACGCAATGGGACAAAATCTTCAAAAGTTAGACACCACACTTGAACAGACACGTAAAGATTTAACTAGTGAGTTACATAACATTGAATCGAAATGTCAAAAAGTCTGTAATGACGTAAAAACACAAATTTGTGAGCATTTTCAACCCATTTTTTCGCAGCATGAAAATGTATTACAGAATCACGAAGAAGCCATAAAAGAACTGCAAACCATTGTTCATGAAAATCACGACACCTTGAAAGCTAAAATTGAATCAGTTGCATCTACCGATTCGGTTACGCAACTTGCAAAAACTCAGGAAAACTTAAAGGACACAGATGATGATCTGAATAACACAACACCTGTAGCCTTCACTGACACTGAAGAGTATGTAGAAATTAGAAAATTCAAACAAAATCAAAATCAAATCAATACACAGTACAAAAGAGAAATCCGGGAAGTACAAGATCAGCTGACACAGGTAATACAAGAATTACGTATTTCAGAGGATACTCGTGCCCCAATACGGGAAGAGGGACACAGAAATACGGAACAGCCACAAAATAATAACACAGGGCATTTCGGAAGTTATGGAAGAAATTGGCAATGTGCACCGAATTTTGAGATGGAACGGCCGACACGACCTAACAATGACCGATATGCGACTCGCCGACATGATGATTTTGACTATAAGCTGTTCATTACTACACGTAAATTCAAAACATTTAAGAATTCTGGCAACGACATTCATCCACAAGCATGGCTCCATCAATTCTCGCATTGTTTTCCTCCCAACTGGTCGTTAGAACACAGATTAGAATTTATGTGTGGCTACTTGGAGAATGAACCAGCTGTAAGAATGCGATCGGTAATTCACTATTGCCACAGTGAAGGAGAGTTTTACCATGCCTTCCTCTCAGCATATTGGTCTCAAGCCACACAAGACCGAGTAAAACATAGCATCATAATGATGAAACATTTCGAACAATCTGAATTCTCCAGTCTTGTGAAATATTTTGAAGACATGTTGCACAAGAATCAGTACCTGTCAAACCCATACAGCCCCTCAGAACTCATCCGCATTTGCTTAATCAAATTACCTGAATATTTACGACATATTATTTTAGCAGGACGTTGCAAAGACGACATTGAAGCTTTTCAAGGACTCTTACAGGAATTAGAAATTGACACAGACAGTCGCGGGATGCGAAAACAGGAAAACAATCACTACAGGTCACATCCGTCACAATTCCGTGACGACAGAAGCAATAACTGGACGCGACAAGCCTATTCTTACAACGCAAATCGTGACCAAAACAGACACCACCCATATGACAACCATTGGCAGAGTAATAGTTACAGAGAAAGATCGCATTTCCGTAGTAATGAATATGACAGAGATAACGATAGAAACAGACAATATGGTAATCAGAACTATTATTATCAAGGGAGGCAGAATAACTTCAGACGCAACAGTTCGGCGCAGAGTTACGATTCAGGGAGAAATTCTCCACCACATGACCGACAAACAAGAAACTATGTAAACTACCGACAAAACGACAGACGTGAATTTCATCAGAACTGGCGGGATTCTAACAGAGCTGGGCCCTCTCGGCAAGGCGAATTTGTAGAATTTAGGTCTCCTAATCCCAATAACAACGCGCGCCAACAAAGAGACAGACAATGACTCGCGCCGCAGGCACCCACGTGCCCCGGCTGGCTCAGAGAAAAATAACATAGACGCTAACCTTGTGAAAAATTCCAGTATTCTTTACCGATGTATACAACATGACAATTGCTTTGAAGTTGAAACTCTGTGCACTAGGAAGAGTAAAGGTTTACACCACATTTCACATGTAAAACCGTTTATTGAAAGATAATCTGCTTTTTAACTTTGTCTTTGCCATATAACTTTTCCCTTTACATTACTAGTATGCTGTGTTAGACTTAAGAAACTGCTAACATACAACAATGTTTGAAGTTAAATATCCAGTCTAGAACCTAGGGAACATTTTTAAACAGAAATTACGAATGCATTGTTATAGTGAACTGACGACACAGTGTTGTATTTGTACATTCTTGCTTGTTAGTTGCACGATTACGTAATGACTATAAGGCTTACATACTTAGAACATTTACCAGTACTGCTAATGAGATTTTAATGCAACATTTTGGTTTACTTGAAAATACATTCTGGGTTTAAAGTACTTTCTGTGAGATACCAGACGACACAGTGGTTAGTTTATGTGACAACTACACGGTTTTATCACGACGCTACTAATGAGTGACAATTTACAATGTTGCTTTTGTGGTGTATCTGTGTTATATCTGCACAGTTTTTCTGAATTCTTCTGGAAAGTAAAACAGGTTTTAGTAGTAACTTTTGTGGTATAGCTACAATGAGACAGCCTTTTTCATGGCACAACAATACATTACCGTACAGTACTTTCTTCATCACGCCAATAAGCATAATAACTACGATATCTATACACAAAGCATTTCACTTTTGTTTATCATGAGGTAAGTACATTGACTTCTGCAGAACTTAGCTTTCGGAGGACGATAACTACGACACTTCCACACAGATTATGTTGCAACAAGACGCACATTTAGCGCTACAGTACACGTATTTGAGTGATTAATTTTGTACTTAAAACATTTATTTTTAAAGATTTTTGAATTACAAAGAAAGTTTTCTGTGATACATTTCATTCCATTGCTGTAATCTGTAACACCTGAGGGTATAATTACATTAATCCTCAGGGGGGTACACGCTTACTTTGTGTACCATGTGTGTGGCAACCACAAGGAACCCTAACTAATATGGTATTTGCTTATACAACTTTACACATCGGTACCATATTTCTCTAACACACAAATTACACAGCTATCTGATCATTTAACTGAGAGATAAACATTTTTTACTACATCAGTGACACATGTTTACGCAATACACAGTTGGGTAACTGCACACTTATGAAACTGTATTTTGTCTGTACTTTGTAAACTGTTCATATTTTTTCGGAATTATTGTGACACTATGAGAGCTTTGAATGATGTATTTGGTAAGGGAGCATGATTTTAAAGTACGTTTGAGGTAGATGACACTGTTGAAATGAGCAGAGAATTTTTTTTAGGTTTTGAAATTATTGCAGAAAGCTACGACGTTTTTGAGATTTGACTGAGGTGTTATGATGTTATCATTATGACGACGATGTGTGCTATGCTGTTGAGATATGTTTATGATCAATAAGATGATGCTACTGTATATGAGGAATAAGAAGTATGTTGGAAACCAAGAATCGTACTTTAAGAGTTATGAAATGTGCGTAAATGCGTGACTGTATCACAATGCTGACGAATATTGTATTTGGACACTTATATTTATAGGATTTTCTTTCTACAGATTTGCAATGCTAATTCTTGACCTGTGAAATATTTTTATGTGAGACTGTCACTGTAGCGAAAACTGCTGTCGTAAATATTTCCGTAAGAAAGTTAAGTGACCACCTGCACGTAATGCGTCGCGGGCACCCACCTGGGCGACAGCCGCCCGAAAAAAAGCCGTTAGCCTTTCCGGAAGCACAGGTAGAAAAAAAAAAGGGGGAGGCCATTATCCTCGCTATTGACATTTCCTTCTTGAAAGCATACTGTGGAGCTTGTAATTCATGATATTTACTGAAATGCCTAATGAAATGACGAGAAATATTTTTACATCTGCACACCTGATTACGACAAGCGTGTTTCTACGAGAGTTGAGAGAATTTCTACTAACTTATGAAATATCACATGACTATTGAATGATATTTTTATGCTTTGGTTTGCGTAATTGCTTATTTCATTTGATACCTGATTTCCAGCTGTGTTACAGCATTAGTTTTATAAAATAAACTTAGATGCATTTGCTAATATGAACACTTTCTGTCAACAGATCTATTAAATGATAATTTTGTAATCCACATTCTTTAAAAAAAAAAAAAGGAGCACTTGGAAAGGAAAGAACAATAAGAAGGGACTAGTAACAGTAACTGGACACATAATTTTCTTTTCAAGTACATGGTAATATTTCTTTTACAATACGTTGTTGTGGTGCACCACTTTAATTACATAGACATTAAGATGTGATTATACATTTCGCTTATCTGCATTGTTGTTTTTACTGTAATATTTTTTCTGCTTGAGCTATGTCATGTTTAGATATAAACTGCTGTTTGCCAGCCATAGTGTTACTGAATTTGACTTTGTGTTACTCTGCTAAGCCAGTTTTACTACTCATTTATTTTTCTTGTTGCTGCACATTGGCTCATATTAGTTGTAATGTTGCATTGCTTGGTAATTTAGATTTACTGTAGCTTGCTTTGCAAATTTCCATTTTTTTGTCATTGCTGTTTGTGTTAATTGTTTTGTGCTGCTGCATTGCCTCGTTTCTTAGTTTAGTATCTGAGCTCAGTAGATTTAAGTTAGCTTAACAGGGGTAGACTATATAAGAGAATGAGTTGCGATGAAATGCACTGAGAAGTCATACAAAAAAAGTACAGAAAGCAGGTATAGATAGGACTTTTTGGAAATAATGAAGAACAAAGGGAGATCTCTGAGAAGTAAAGAAAGTTTTGTTTGCAAAATACTGCAGTAAAACAAACCCTGTCTTTTCCTTTTGTGTTATCCCACTATGTGTTTGGGTACCCTTGTGTATTTGTTTTCTTCCTGTCTCTGTGTAGTTTCATCGAATTTTTTTTCTTTTAATATTAAGCTACATTCACTATGATGAGGAATACTGTTATCCTCAAATATAATTGGCATTAATAATATGTTATTTACCTTATAAATATGCTTACACATTATTTATTCTGTTTTGTTTTAATGCTCATGTGTGAAGTTGATGTTTCGAAAGTGATTCTGATCTTTTATTTTTGTACTCATGTCATAATTCCTGTAACACTGATGTATATGTTTATTTCTATTCTTTTGTAAAGCCTGTACTACAAATGTTATCTGTATTGTTATGTTCTTTAATGATGTATTTTGTACTTTTGTAATTGTATTCTCATGTTATAAAATTGTAATTGACACCAGTTCATCTTATTATTAACTTGTAAGTTACATTTCACTGCACACGTTTCTGTTGGTCATAGTATATGGACAATATGTGAGAAGTAGGGACTGTTAGTGTTTGCACGTGTGTTACTAATTCAGCAAGGGACTGGATAACAGCATTGCTGGTTCTAAGGACAATTCCAAAAACTTTGTGAGTGCACAAGTGGTGGTTTATGGACTTGCTATATTCTCCGCAAGACTCTTCGATGGTGAATGTGCACCTGCACAATCGCAACAGATGGCTGCTGGCCATCTCTACAAGGACTACAGTGGGTCTGCATCTATGAAGACCCACCAACGCCATTATTTCTACAAGGACTGCTGTGGGTCTGCACCTCTGGTGGCCCACCAATACCATACTCTCTACCAGGACTACAGTGGGTCTGCTCTGTGACGACCTACCTACCAATCTTCTTCAAACCGTCGAATGACTCTGCTGTGGGTTTGCTCTGTTGTGGCCCATTACCTGTCAGCATGTCAAGAGTCAGCACTGTCTTTCAGTTGGAAGGACAACAGTACTTCTTCAAGACTGCATGGAAATCCACTACTTCCGTGTGCATTTTCTTCTACTGCTCAGACTTTGAGGAAAACACTACTATTTTACTTTGATGAACGATCAGGACTGTCTTTATGGACTGTGAGAAAATTTGAGCTTTTGACCAACATAGTATCAATAAGTGTGTGCATTTGATTTCTTTGTTATTGTAATTATGACAAATTTTTTCAAACCTGTATTGGCCACTGCCCAATCCAATTTGTAAAATTTTTTGTGGGGAGCGTGGGGGCTATGTAAGTAGGCTGTTTAGGTTTTTTTATTGGTAACGCCACCTCTGTATGAAAATCACTGGCTGTGCTGTGTGCAGTCTGTGGCTGCTTTGCATTGTTGTAATACTCGCCATTGTAGTGTTAGGCAGCTGGCTGTGAACAGCACGTAGCGTTGCGCAGTTGGAGGTGAGCCGCCAGCAGTGGTGGATGTGGGGAGAGAGATGGCGGAGTTTTGAAATTTGTCATGAACTGCTGTATTTATATATGATGATATCAAGGTAAATACATTGTTTGTTCTCTATTAATATCTTTCATTTGCTAACTATCCCTATCAGTAGTTAGTGCCTTCCATAGTTTGAATCTTTTATTTAGCTGGCAGTAGTGGCGCTCGCTGTATTGCAGTAGCTTGAGCAGCGAAGATTTTTGTGAGGTAAGTGATTTGTGAAAGGTATAGTTTACTGTTAGTCAGGGCCCATTCTTTTGTAGGGATTATTGAAAGTCAGATTGCGTTGCGCTAACAAAATATTGTGTGTCAGTTTAAGCACAGTCACTTGTATAAATTTTTCTAAAGGGGACGTTTCAGTTTTATTATAAATACTGCATCTGTTGTCGGTATGACCTCCGAAATATCACTTGTTCTTCCCCTAATAAACTCTTAGCCTTAATCTTTAGCCTCTTGTTCACTGTTCTTGCATAAACTTTGTATTTGGTGTCAAGTAAGCTTATTCCTCTGTTGTGGTCTCCTGCTTTAAATGGTGATATCAACGTTGCCTTTGACCACACTTGTGGAATAGATCCCCTTCTCCAGCATACATTAAATAAATACAGTAATCTCTTTTGTATCAGTGTGCCACCATATTTTATCAGTTCAGCGTTTATACTATCCACACTAGTAGCTTTCCTGTTTTTTTTTTTGTGGATTATGAGCTTGTTTTAATTCGTTCATATATAAATCATGCACACATCCTATTTCAATTTCATCCTCTATATTTTCTGTGGACCACGTTTCTTCATACCACAAGTCCTTGCAGTGTTCTATCCTCTTTGCTTGTTGGATGTTATTTGCTTGAAAAGCCATTTTTTTCTGTTTGATTTACCAGTTTCATCGTTTTGAGAGCTGTCATTTGTCTTCGGTGGATGTAGTTTCCTAAGTTTTATGATGTGGAGAATTCATCTTAGTGAATGACTATGGAAATAATTAACAGTGTGATATACACTGATCAACAAGAAGTTTATGATCACCGACCTACCGTCGATGTAACTCCGTCCAGGCCACAGGAGTGTCACCTGGTGAGGAATAACTGTTAGTGACACAGATGCACGGTGCATGTAGTATCAGTGGACGTGCTGACCATCTGTAAAATGGGGAAGGGGCGCGATCTATCTGTTTGACCGAGAGCAAACTGTGATAATTCGGAGGCTCGGCACGAGCGTTTCGGACATCACACGATTTTCGGGTGTTCGAAGAGTGCTGTGGTAAATGTCTTCAGCACATGGCGAAACCAAGGTGACACTACTTGCAGCCTTTGTGGGGTTGGATGGGCACCTCTTATGACAGATGTCGGACGTCCAAAGCTGAACAGACTGCTAAAACAGGACAGGCGGCGTACTGTGGCGGAACTAACATCATACTTTAATGCTGGGCAGGGTACAAGTGTGTCTGAACACATAGTGCACTGTACACTCCTAATGATGAGACGAGAAGGTGGAGGAGGAAGAGATTAGCGTTTAACATTACGTAGATAACGAGGTCATTAGAAACGAAGCACAGGCTCGGCTAAGGGAAGGATTGGGAAAGAAATCGGCCGTGCCCTTTGAAAGGAACCATCCCGGCATTTAGGGAAATTACGGTAAATCTAAATCACGATGGCCGGGTGCAGGTTTGAAAGATCGTTCTCCCGCCTAACGATTGGTCTCCGCAGCCGACGACCCACGCATGTGCCAATGTTAGCACCACGACGTCGGCAACTATGACTGAAATGGCCACGTACCATCGACAATGGACGTTGTCGCAGTTGCAGAGAGTTGCATCATCTGATAAATGACGTTATCTTCTTCATTATGCCGATGGGAAGGCACGAATTCATCGTCTTCCAGGGGGAGCTCCTTGACAGCAGTACTGCATGGCGGAGACAAGCAGGCGGCGGCTCATGTGCCCTGAGGAACATTAACGTGTGCATCCATGGGTCCAATGGAGCTCATGCAAGACACCATGACGGCCAAAGATAATCGTATTATGGTTGCATGTTTTCCGACAGCAGTGCCATTTGCAACAAGATAATGCTCCATGCCACAAGACCAGGAGTGTGATCGAGTGGTTCGAGGAACACAGTGGCGAGTTCCAATTAACAGTCCCCCACCTCGCCAGAGCGAACATATCTGGGACTGACTGAACGTGGAGTCAGAGCACATCTCTCCCCTCCCCGGAATTTACGACAATTAGGTGACTTGTGTGTGTGCAGATGTGATGCCAACTCTCTCCTGCGTTCTACTAACGCCTCTTTGTTTCCATGCCACGAGGCGTTGCGTCTGTTATCCGCGCCGAAGGTGGACTTACTGTCTATTAGGTAGGTGGTCATAATGTTCTGGTTGATCAGTGCAGGCATCTCCTGTGACTTCTTACTGTTCAGTTTGACAACCAGTATTTGTGCCCACTCTGATACGCAATAAATATCATTCCAGATGTTTATGGTGGCAAAAGTGATGTTTTGGTGCCGTTACTACCGTACAACTGAATGTCTTCAGAATGTTTGAGAAAGTTGCCTGTTTCCATCACATGCAATAATCGTATATCGTTTTTTTATTTGTTGTTGTTGTTGTGGTCTTCAGTCCTGAGGCTGGTTTGATGCAGCTCTCCATGCTACCCTATCCTGTGCAAGCTTCTTCATCTCCCAGTACTTACTGCAACCTACATCCTTCGGAATCTGCTTAGTGTATTCATCTCTTGGTCTCTCTCTACCATTTTTACCCTCCACGCTGCTCCCCAATGCTAAATTTGTGATCCCTTGATACCTCAGAACATGTCCTACTAACCAGTCCCTTCTTTTTGTCAAGTTGTGCCACGAACTCCTCCCCAATTCTATTTAATACTTCATTATTAGTTATGTGATCTACCCATCTAATCTTCAGCAATCTTCTGTAGCACCACATTCCGGAAGCTTTTATTCTCTTCTTGTCCAAACTATTTATCGTCCATGTCTCACTTCCACACGTAGCTACACTCCATACAAATACTTCATTTATTTTACTTTTTTATTTATGTTGGTATGTATTGTACCGGCGCTGCTTTAGGTACTTAGAGGGCTTACCCATGAGTGAGTAGGCTGGCCATATAAAGGGTAATATACTGCTTTTCCTAGAGTATTATTTATGTTGGTATGTATTGTACCGGCGCTGCTTTAGGTACTTAGAGGGCTTACCCATGAGTGAGTAGGCTGGCCATATAAAGGTTAATATACTGCTTTTCCTAGAGTAAAGTCCTCTACAGAAATTAAGAACGCAGTTCCAGGACGGGTAGCAATACCATTAGTACCAGAGAAAGCCAAAAATAATTATCCTAAGGAAACGGAGACGTGATATTTCTGCTACCGGACAAATCATTGTAAACGTAAAATTGTGTATCAGTGTATATTCGATTCCTGATTGTCAATGAAACTAAATATTACGTAAGATCAACGGTTGGAAGAATCAGTAGGGCGATTATGATCACCAATTTTACAAAAATCAGATGAGGATTGTTTTTCATAATGCTAAACATTTGATTTAAACAGTAGTCTATATGAAAACACACGCAGTACTTACGGAGTGACATTTACCAAAACACAAGTTGCTGTGCTGTCGTACGCTCTTCCATTATTCGTCATTGAAGTGCTGATGTGGCGTTTTCAACGAAGTAATTAAATCACAGCGGAATGAAGCCGCATGCACACTTCACAAGGGGCATGTCTACACACGATACATCGTGTTATGTGCATCTGCACTGCGATGGCACAGAGATAACATTATTAAGCGATGCAACTACAGTGTCACCTTCGTAATCATATCTTTGCCACGCATGAATTACCACAGCTCTCCATCTTGGTGCAAAACGACTCGTATACACGACAAAGTCACTTTAATATTAGACATCAACGTGCAGTAACCACTCACACACGGCAGGTGGCAGCACTAGCAGTGGAGGGTAGATAAAGCGTGTCAGGGGGGCACTGAAAACAGTGCAGTCGTTATCGTAATGCGAATACAGAGCGACTTATCTGACGTCAGAAAGCCTACCATCATTGGCTTTCGTGCCAGCGTTGGAACTATTTCAGAAACGGCTAAGCGTGTATACAGTTCGCGTTCCGCCATGGTTAAAGTATACTGTGCATGACAAAATGGCGCTATCCAAAACCTGCGCCGAGGAGATGACGTCTGGAGATGACGGGGGCGAAGGACGACGGCGAATCCTCAAAGACTGTTGAACGAACGTTGCTGTGTATGGGTTTCCACAGCAGGTGTCTGGTTCGTGCATCCATGCTGACAACTGTTCATCGGCGACGAAGGCTGAAGTTTGCACGCCTATACGGTAAGTGGACGTTCACTGAGTGGCGATAGATGACCATTCCAGATGACAGATGACCTTTGTAGGTTTCCGCCCTCTCTTGGAGGCCTGACGGTATCGTTTACTTGTCATGGTTGCGGTTGTTTGTCTTCTTCTCGTGTTGACCGGCGCCACTCGGTTTCGCAAGCGTTACCTGTCCGCTAGTGGCATCAGCAGCGGTTATCGATATGTAGTAACTGTTGCCCTATCTTTGGGGTGACATCTTTGTTCTGCTGGGTCGTGTGAGTGGCGAGTTCGGTTGAGGACGGAGGAGAAGCCAGGTCCGCGCAGTGCGAAAACACGCCAGGACCGCTGGCGGCACGCATGGACTGCCGGATGAAATGACTGTGGTCATGAGGGTGCACGACTTCGTCGTAAACCGGATCCAGCAAGCTTTAAGATGAGTGCATTGTAATCCAAGTAGAGAAACCTCCACCACTGTGTATCCCGCGATTCTCCAGTGGCTTGAGTTCGTGTTGCTGCTTGTAGTGTCGCCGAGGTGAAGAGCAGGGAGTGGACTGCTTGGGAAAGGCGGATCTGATCAGCTTTCCTTGACTTCTTATTACTATTTACTGCGTTCAGCTTGTCACAATTTGTTACGTTCAACCAGCGGTAATTTTTCTTACCTGGTCGCCACTAACGCCCAAGTTACCTGCCCTGGGGTTAGTGTATGTAACGACAGTGTACATTTTCTCGCCTTACCGCTGCTGTCCGGTAAGGCGTGTAGTTTTCACAGCTTTCTTGATTGTAGGCTGGTTGATGATTCCCTAACTCTGGTGATATTGATTCCTTTCTCGTTCTGGGGACTCTAAAGACAGTAGTCTGGACGTAGTGCAGACCCCCGGTTCCCGCTTTGGCGTATTGTTCCATCGTTGCATTTGGTTTATCGGACGTTAGGTAGCTTTAGCAAGATTATCATTAGTCATTCGTTACACTGCCACTTGTCTGAGTTTCCATCTTGTGGAGTGAGTGCAACTCTTGGCTGCCTATCTCATCGCTCGCGAAAGCGTTTCTGGCCGGACTTTCTCAGACGTCGATTCCTGGAGCACTGTCTGGATCAGTCTTTCGTTTCTTAAGTTAACTTTTGCTCTTGTATTTGCTGTTTTACAGCAGGTTTCAAATTTTTTATATTATTGCCACTCCTGGTGTGTAAGGCCTTCAGGCGTGATTGCGGTCGTTTGTCTTAAAATTCTAATTTGGTATTTGTATTTTAGCGGTAAGCCTTAAAAACCTTATTTACTGCCATTCCTGGCGTCTGGTGCCGTCTGCAGTGTTAGTGGCGACTTGCCTTTAATATTTCAATGCATGTAGGTAGTAAGTTGAAGTGGGTTTAAGGAATTCGTAATTTATTGCCATTCCTGGCCTGTAAGGCCTCCTGCCCAGTTCATAGTGGCTTTCTTTTAAAACATTATCTGTTGTATCTGTATTTTAATAGTGATTTGTTAAATTGTAACTCACTGAAAACACTGTTATTTACAGTGTTGTTTATTCCTTCATTAATAACGTGTGGTATTTTTTTGATTTATTGTTGAGTCTGGAATTACCGGTTTAAAATAAATTGTATGTAATTGCAAAAGGCAACCAATAGTAACTGATTAGTTCCCAGTCCACAATCGTAATAGAATCCTGGCTTCCCTCGACTACCACCAGGTTTCAAGCACCCTGCAACAATCGTCGGAATTGACCAGGCAGGAGGAGGGAGCATTATGGTCTGGGGAATTTCGTTCCATTCCCTGGGTTACGTCGTCATTATTTATGGCACGATGGATCAAGATAAGTAAGCATCTATCCATGGCGACCTTGTTCAACGCTATTTGTAGTTTGCTTTTCCTCGGCACAATAACATCCAGCAAGACAAAGCAAAGTATCACACAGCTCGCAATATACGTCTGTGGTTGTAAGAGCACCTGGATGACTTTACCGTGCTCCTCTGGTGACTGAACACCCCGAATTTTAACCTAATCGAGAATCTGAGTGTCGACCTCGATCGGGCTGGTCGTGCCATGGATCCTGAACTGAGAATCCTGGTGCAGCTGGCTACAGCACTAGAGTCGGCGTGGCTCCACATTCGTGAACGGTTCCAATCGAAACGAGGTGTTCGGGAAATGATAGTATGTTGAGGGTCGTGTATCAATTGAGATATTGAAGCAAGTATGACTTTGAAAGTGAATGAAATAATTTTTGTAACAGCATCCGCAAGTGCTTGAAAAGACTATTACAGTGGTAGCTTGTTAACGTCGAGGTTGAAATCCTTCGCAAAAGAATCGAAGAAATTTACTAAAACTGAAACGCACGTCGCACGAAAACGGTATTGCTTTGTAAACACGGCAATGCTAGGCTGTGCCGTTGTACAAACCTTGCAACTGTTTATTTGCTTGCGGCGGAAAATTAGCAAGAGCTGTGTCACTATAGGCATGTCATTTCTGCTTCAACTTTCCTTGGAAGCAGACATGTACACCGATGAGGGGAAGTTAAGCAAGATACTTTTATACGGCGATTAGTGGCACGAGACGTATTGCCAAGGAATGTGGGATCAGCCAGAGAAGTGGCATTAGCATCTTGCAATGACGTAAATTCCACCATTATTATCTATCACAATATCAGGTACTCGGAGGATGTGGAATGGAAGGTCGTACTGAACTTTGTGGTTTTGCTCTGCGGCGCTTGGGATAAGAAGCTAAGTTTTCCCTGGTGTGCTCTTTAGGACGAAGCACCGTTTACGAACCACGGTATTGTAAATTTATATAACGTCCTTTACTGGACAGCTGAAAATCGACGAAGGCTTCGTCAAGTACAACAACAACGACCGTGAAGTGGAAACCTATGGTGGGATATCATAAGAAATTCCACTGGGGGGACGTTACTTCATCCCAGAGGTGTTAAATGGAAGTATGTATGCACACTTTCTACCGAACACTGTAACCCTTTCTAGAAGATACACCACTGGATAAGCGACGGTTTATGTTGTTCCAAAACGACCGCTGTCCTGCTCACCCTCTCCGTGTAGCAAAGAAAATTCTAAATGAAAAATGTCCTGATTGTTGGATGGGGTGGAATGCAGCTGTCTGACAGCAGGTCGTTTACTTTGAAAAGCAATCAGACGCCTCCTGGCTAATAAAGGTCAACTATAACTTTTTTTTCTAGTTTAAGCAAGTTAATACAGTCGCTACCTTTTTCCTATGAATTGGGCTCTTTACTATTATGAGATATGGAACGACCAACGGGTAGGCTTTAAACGGAAAACAACGTGACGAAACTGTAGTTGTTTCCACAAACATCAGGAAACGTACAAACCTCTGAAAATGTGTTTCAAAGTCCCAGTTGATGCTCCAGAAATTAACATATGCCGTAGTTCCATATAAGCAATCATAGCTGACACTATGTCACGTACATGAAATGAGGCCTCCCTCGCTGCATAGAACGACGGAGACTCGCATGAGGGCTCCGCTTCGCGCTGTTCACAGCGCAATAGCTGACACCGTCATGATGATTTCTCGATTGGCAAAAGATTTCGGACTAATTCCTCATTCGTGTCTCCGAGAGGGAACTGCGAAATGGGAGTTGATTTTGGGGAAAAGATTGAATAACCAACAGAGGGATAACGTTTTACAAGTCTGGAATTGGTATGGAGTTTGAACTTGGTAGGAAAGGTAGAAAATCTGAAAAGGTAAATGTTAAGGTTCAATCTAGATATAGTGGGGGTCAGTGAGGTGAAATGGAATGAATGAAATGTGTACCTGCTAATTTTTTAGGCATTTTTCTTGTTTTGGATGACCAAAATCGGGCTTGACAGATGTGAATTGCTTAGACATATGTGCCCAGCCTCGACATAGATTCTGCGACGCACGGAGATGAGTCAGAGATGATCTTTGCTCTGCGGCGATGTGCGTCAGATTTATGTGTTGTTGACGAGGAGAGGAGACGGTTATTTTAGCTTTGGGATTATATGTCAACAGTCGATTTTTGTTCTAGTAGCAGAAAGAGACAAAGAATGGAGAGTTTTGCAATTATTTTAAGAAACAGTGAAAGAGTTATTCCGGGTAGAAAAAGAATTAATTTTTACATTGGTGCGATAGTTTTTTTTTTTTTTTTAGAATGGATTACAGGCAATGATTAAGTTAGTTTTACTTGTGGCAACGGTTTGATAATGCAGCTTTCTTGATTCGTCACCAATCCAGAACAGGAATCCTTTCGCTTTTCACTTTGCTTTTGTTAGGATTTATCAGTGGTTGAGAGAAAAATGGAGTTAAAACTTAGATTTTGAAATTTTGTTCAACAGGAGAAGAAAGAAAGAAGGTCGTACAAAATCGTTCACGGAAATTCAGGAGTTCAGTAGTACAAGTCACTTGGGAATGCGATAAACAGGAAGTTTAGGGGAACTAAGGCGAAATGTCTGCATGAAAAATGTGAATAAATTGAAGAAGACCGATACATCTTACAGAAAAGTCAAGACAACCTCTGGTGATATTAAAAGCAAAATGGTAACTTAAAGGGCGTAATGGGGATTCCACTGTTACCTGCAGTGGAGAATGCGAATAGGTGGAAGGGGATATACTGAATTCGTCTTCATTGGGGAGGACTTCTCTAATGACTTGATAGAAGAAGAAACAGGAGTCGATAGGTAAGAGATAAGGGCTCCAGTATTAGAATCACATTTTAAAAGAGTTTTGGAAGGTGAAAGATCAAATAAATGAAGATAGATAACATCACATTGGAAGTTCCAAAATTGTTGGTGAAAGTGGCAACAAAACGACTATTCACTTTGGTATGTAGAATGTATGAGTCTGGCGATATACCATCTGACCTCAGGAAAAGCATCATTCACGCCATTCCCAAGACTGCAATGGCTGACAAGTGAGAGAATTATCGCACAATCAGCAAGACAGCTCATACAACCAAGTTGCTGACAAGAATATTATACAGAGAATGCAAAATAAAACTGACGATCTGTTAGATAACGATCAGTTTGGCTTTCGAAATGGCAAAGGCCTCAGAAAGGCAGTTCCGACGCTGCGGTTGATAATGGAAGCAGGAATGAAGTAAATCGAGACAGGTTCATAATATTTGTCGACCTGGGAAAAGCGTTTGACAAATGCTGAAAGCCGTTCGGAATTGTGAGAAAAAATACGGTAAGCTATAAGTAAAGATGGGTGATATACAACATGTACAAGAACCAAGAGGAAACAGAGTGGAGGACCAAGAACGAAGTGCTCGGATTAAGAAGGGTGTAAGATAGGTATGTGGTCTTTCGCCCTTCTACTGCTCAATCTATATATCGAAGAAACAATGACGAAAATAAAAGAAAGATTCAAGAATAGGATTAAAATTCAACATGGAAGGATATCAATGATAAAATTCTCTGATGACATAGCTATCCTCGGTCAGAGTGATGAAGAATTACAAGATCAGCATTTAACACAACAACACAGTGCCTAACACGATAAATTTTCACAGTATTAAAGTTGTAATTTTGAGTAATTGAGTAATTATTTTATGTAATATACTTTGTAATTATTTTTTAAATATTTTCTTTGAATGAATATGATTACGTAATTTAAATGCACTATCTAAAAGGAATTATATATTAACATATAGCAGAAACACTGATTTAGTCAGGGAGATTTACTACTGAGAAGCTGGCCGTTGTGCCCGAGCGGTTCTAGGCGCTTCAGTCTGGAAACACGCGACCGCTACTGTCGCAGGTTCGAATCCTGCCTCGAGCATGGATGTGTGTGATGTCCTTAGGTTAGTTACGTTTAAGTAGTTCTAAGTTCTAGGGTACGGCTGACCTCAGGTGTTAAGTCCCATAGTGCTCAGAGACATTTGAACCATTTGAACTACTGACAAGGGAACCTCCCCATCCCATCCCCCTCAGATTTAGATATAAGTTGACACACTGGATAGGCCTTGAAAAACTGAACACAGATCAATCGAGAAAACAGGAAGAAGTTGTGTGGAACTATGAAAAAATAAGCAAAATACACCAACTGAGTAATCCATGCGAAAGATAGGCAACATCAAGGCTAACGTGAGCGCAGGAGCGTCGTGGTCCCGTGGTTAGTGTGAACAACTGCGGAACGAGAGGTCCTTGGTTCAAGTCTTCCCTCCAGTGAAAAGTTTAATTTCTTTATTTTCGCAAAGTTATGATCTGTCCGTTCGTTCATTGACGTCTCTGTTCACTGTAGTAAGTTTAGTGTCTGTGTTTTGCGACCGCACCGGTAAACCGTGCGATTAGTAGACGAAAGGACGTGCTTCTCCAATGGTAACTCAAAACATTTGATCGCAAGGTCATAGGTCAACCAATTCCTCCACAGGAAAACGCGTCTGATATATTCTATACGACACTGGTGACGGCATGTACGTCACATGACAGGAATATGTTGTCGTCCCTACCTAACTTTTACACTTGGCGAGTTGGTAAAAAGATTCTTCTACCTTACCCGATTTCGGTTTTCTTGTGGTTGTGATAATCACTCGCAAAAAAGTAATGAAAACATAAGAGTTTGTCACATAAACTGAAAATAAGAAATAAAAGTTTTCACTGGAGGGAAGACTTGAACCAAGGACCTCTTCTTCCGCACCTGCTCACGCTAAGCACGGGACCGCGGCGCTGCTGAGCTCACATTAGCCTGGATGTTGCCTATCTTGCACATATACTACTCAGTTTGTATATTTTGCTTATTTTTTCGTAGTTCCACACAACTTCTTCCTGTTTTCTCGATTGATCTGTGTTTAGTTTTTCAACGCCTATCCACTGTGCCAACTTATAACTAAATCTGAGGGGGGTGCGATGGGGAGGTTCCCTTGTGAGAACAATCAAAAAGTATATTTTAACTAGGAAACGTTGGCACTGATTGTTAATTGGGCTCACTGCAAAAAGAATCAATGGAATTAAGATGAAAGAAGAGCACCGTGGACCCTAAATAGTTTATTGCAAAGCGACGCTAAGAAGATTGTGTTGCTATGCGGTATCGGCGATTATTACCTTACGCAGCACCACCTTCTGAAGCAGGACCAGACCAACTTTAATATTTAGATGTTTTAAAAGAGCAGTCAGCTTAGTAGTTTCATTTCCTGTATAATTAGCAACTTAACTTTAACGCTGTGTTACAGGCTCGTAAACCTGAACTTTTTCGGAGTAGCGTCCTATTCTGTCGTTATTAATTAAAACTGAGTGTCGCTGTTGATGGTAAAAACTAAAATTGATGAGCTAAATTAATTCCGATAATTTTTTTATCAACGTGAAAGTTATCAAAACTTAAAAGATAATTGGGAGTGATAGATAAAGTTAATAGACTTAGTTGCTCAGTGAAATGTTTACTAGAAAAATCAGTATAAACATTCAGTGATCATTGAAAACTAATTTCAGTGAGTTTTTAAAGATAATTGTAGTTCAGAATATTTAATTTCTTTGTGTGGTCAACAATGTCTACTCTCACTTCGCAAATACGTAACAGTATTGTGTAAACGTTAATCAGTAATTGTTTAATGAAAGTTACGCACTAATATATTTTACTTAACACAAAGTATTTCTGTAAGAAGAATTACAATAGCGGAAAGGTTAACAGTAGGCATTATGGTAGGTTGCGTGGAGCTATTTATTACGTAAACTGAATGCCAAACAATTAGCAGTCAAGTGCATATGCTTAGCGTAATTTGCTTTACTATTTTCACGATTCGATTTATTTCATGCTGCTAACTGTCATTTTGAATCTGAGCTCAAGGGAGTGTTGTTTGCTCATTACTGCCTGATTGTCTGGAATTAATTAATACTTAAATACGTAATTAGCAGCTGTACGATACTGTCCGCTCACGCCTTGATCTGGCAAAACCGTCTTCTATAGCCTTTGCCATTCAAACTAAAAAAAATAGTTATCTTCATTATCCGAAATTTCACCAACTACTTTACAGTTTTTGTTCTTTCGATCGTTATTGCGTAGAAGTAGTCGCCCTATAACCATTCGGTTCGATGGTTGGTTGGTTGGTTTGGGGAAGCAGACCAGACAGCGTGGTCATCGGTCTCATCGGATTAGGGAAGGATGGGGAAGGAAGACGGCCGTGCCCTTTCAGAGGAACCATCCCGGCATTGGCCTGGAGTGATTTAGGGAAATCACGGAAAACCTAAATCAGGATGGTCGGACGCGGGATTGAACCGTCGTCCTCCCGAAAGCGAGTCCAGTGTCTAACCACTGCGCCACATCGCTCGGTCAGTCGGTTCGAAATCTGCTTCGGGCATGGATGTGTGTGAGGTCCTTAGGTTAGTTAGGTTTAAGTAGTTCTAAGTTCTAGGGTACGGCTGACCTCAGATGTTAAGTCCCATAGGCCCCAATAGTCCCAACAGTTTAAGTAGTTCCAAGTCTAGGGGACTGATGACCTCAGATGTTAAGTCCCATGTTGCTTAGAGCCATTGAACATTCCCATCGTATACAAAGTGTTGACTCATACATGAACAGTACCGTGATTTTTCTTATGTTGATCAGATTACTTTCAAAGCGCACCGCAAAATACAAAGAGATGTTGAATCTAAGTTTAAGTAATGGTAATTATCATGATTATGTCGAAAACTTCTAACACAATTTGGAAGTATTCTGCATGCTCTCATTTAGAGAAAATGCGTAGTACAACGTAGCGCCTATTACTAATAAACCTTAATCACAATAGGCGCTCTCAGCATACTCAGGATCAACCAGTGTGTGGAGTTTCTTAACAGCTCAGACCTATTTTATAGTTACTGTAATATGCGTAGGGCAACGGCCTTGCCGCGGTGGATACACCGGTTCCCGTCAGATCGCCGAAGTTAAGCGTTGTCGGGCATGGCCGGCACTTGGCTGGGTGACCATTCAGGCCGCCATGCGCTGTTGCCATTTTCCGAGGTGCAATCAACCTCATGATGCCAATTGAGGAGCTACTCGACCGACTAGTAGCGACTCCAGTCAAAGAAACCATCATAACGACTGGGAGAACGGTGTACTGACCACATGCCCCTCCTATCCGCATCATCAGCTGAGGACGACACGGCGGTCGGATGGTCCCGATGGGCCACTTGTGGCCTGAAGACGGAGTGCATTAGTGTAATATGCGTGCAAAGAAATAAATACACTATCTTGAGATGGAGCGTATCTGACTAACGATTCCACTGAAGCGGAACATATTCAGTGAATTATGCTCGCACCATCAACTAATTTAGACAAGAATATGCGAGCACATGGGAACTGACAATTAAAATTGAATAAATTGTAAGTAATTACAGAGAATTCGAAACAAAGTTTGATTGTTACTCAGGAAACGAGCGCGAAAATTCAATAGTGAAATTACAAATATCTTCCATAGGACCACGTGGAACGCAGTGGCACAAAGCATCAGGAACAGGATAAAAAGAACTCCATATAATTTCTGATCCCCTTAGTAATATTCAATAAGTGGATTAGTAAATTGAGCTATGAACCATATTGATGGCTATCTTTATGAAAGATCGACATTGATCCTTGAACAAGGAACAATGTCAGTCGATGGGAACTGCATTTCTTTAAGTAGCCTACATCTATAGATCCGAAAATCATGCAAATGGCTCTGAGCACTATGGGATTTAACATCTATGGTCATCAGCCCCCTAGAACTTAGAACTAGTTAAACCTAACTAACCTAAGGACAGCACACAACACCCAGTCATCACGAGGCAGAGAAAATCCCTGACCCCGCCGGGAATCGAACCCGGGAACCAGGGCGCGGGAAGCGAGAACGCTACCGCACGACCACGAGCTGCGGACTCACGCAAATCGAATATGTATTCCTCCAAGTCACACAAGCGGTAACGTTCTCGTCATAAATTCCTCATGTTGCAGTTTAGAAATGGCCTTCGAAGTAAAACAGATGACAAAGGAGTCTGATTTTAACAAGTAGAAACTTGAAATTCGCAGGCAGCATCAACGCAATGAGAAGTGTTTAACTAGTCCAAGGCTCAGCAGAAGAAGAATGCTTGTCGAACAGCTACCTTTGTGTCCTTCCACATAGCTCAAAACTTGACCCACATTTTACCGTATTGGTCAGTGGGGTACAGCCTTCTAAGTACCGTGAACAAGTGTGATTTCACTATGCAGCCAAAGACGTGGCTTCGGTAGGAGATGGAGTACTCGCCAGCAACTTGTAACAGACAATTTTCAACTATAATCGTGTTAGATCGCTAATTACTTACTAAAAGTGGTATTTACCATGTGGCGGTAATTGCAAAGTATGTTAATAATATTGTTAATGATCTGGAAGCAACTGGGTCTCTAAGAACAAGCATTGTGTACACCAGATCCACTGTATCACATATCAATATGGGCTTGTTTTTCAGGATTAACTATATTTTACATACTTGCAGTTATGAACGTGTGGTATATTCCACCTTGAGCTTTATAGTAAGTGTGAGGGACGGTCAAACGAAAATCGAACACATGCCACAGTGGTACCATGGAACATTTCTATTCATGAGTAATCATCACACGCGTTAAGACACTTTCGGCTTCTGAGAGATCCCAAATCGCACACACCCTTGCTGTTCGTTGTCCGACTGAAACCGACTTCCATGCATGTCTTTCTTCAGTTATCCAAATATGTGAAAATGACACGAAAAGGATCCGGGCTGTACATAGGATGCTGCAATGTTTCTCTGCCAAACCACTGAAGCGCAGCCTTCGTCCGATTGACAATAAGCGGGCGGGCGTTATCGTGCAACAGGATCATTCCGTCCGTTAGTATTCCGACGCCCGATGGCAAACGGCAAAGCCCACAGTGGAAACTTCGAAAACCTCTCCCGACAACGAAATCCAAAGCTGCTCACACAATTTCAGGTAAGGACATAAAGCCCTTCTTCTTCGAATGCAGGGCCCCTCCGTTCGTCGAGTTCCTCTAGTGTGGGACGATAATAAATGTGCAGCTCTGTAAAGACACGCAATCAAGTCAAAACGCCCAGGAATGGTGTCGGATGGAATTATTCTTCTAATGTCGGTTTCGGTTGTATGGGGAAGTGCAAGAGTGGGTGCGGTTGTGTTTTTACTGTCTGGAAAAAAAATAATACTGTGTTCCACGTAAGTTGGTCTCCGGCGTCGTGGGCCAATCTCTTTAAATACACTTAGCTTCAAACATCGATTGTACAAAACGGTCGAGTTTGAAAGAAAAATGACCTTAATAGACGATAGAATAATCATATTCCTTGATTTTAAAATCATTTTTATTGAGCTATGACCATTCGAACCGGAGAAGGTAGTTCTCTCACAAGTATAAAGGCATTTTATAGGATAAAGTTGAGGTATCATTTAACTTCGAATGCTATGCAGGGCGTCCATTCAAAGTGACGTCAGACTCGTATCCTCTGATGTTTCAGCAGATATTGGCAATTTCGTTTTTGCTGTGTGTAGGGTGAGTCAGTCCACGTAAATACTGCTCATCACGTCTTTCACGCGACGCCCAGCAATGACGGAAAGTGTTGATTTGTTTCCCATTAAAATAAAAAGGTAGATAAGGAAACAAGAAAGTGCAGAAGTTTACGTGCTCACTCTGTAGCTGTTCCACGTTATTCTGGTGCGATGTTCGGATTATCGACATGTATTAACAGGGTTAGTAAAACGCCACGAATAACCAGTACTCCACCAGCGACTTAACGTATAGGTACGTAAAATTCCTATTATTCTGAATGTAATATAGATTCTGATAGATTTAATTTCTAAGCGTCCTAAATGTTTCTGAAAAAATTTAATGATTCTATGTGGCAATAACAGCTGTCAGTATTTTCCACGTTAATTTGAGGTAAAAAAAATTTACTGAAATTCTAAATGTACTTAACAATGAACAGCGACTCAATCCATAACTAAAATTAGCGAAGAAACGTGAAATCATGCAGTCGCTCTAAAGATAATCTTTGTCACCTGTGCATAGCTTGACTGTTTCCAGGCACATCTCCAAAATTGATTGTAGAAGTTACTATATCTGCTTTTGAGAATGTCAAGTAAACTCGATTTCCGTTTTGGGAAAGAAATTTCCTTGAGCTTACTGTTACTAAATTCTACTGGTTCAGGCTTATCGCCGTAGCAAGAAACCTGTCAATTCACTAGATACCTAAATTTACCAGCGTTTTTCTTATTCAATGGAAGTTTATGCAAAACAGAAAAATCTGATTGGTCGCTGTGTTAGGAAATCTGTTGTGTGACCTGTTGATCCGAAACATCTATTATTGTGTCTTACGGAAGCTAATAATGCCGCAAGAATATTTAGATTTCTACTGGCTATCGGAATTTTTGTAGCCATCATACATGTCTTCTGTTATTCCCCTGCTTTTAATATTGTAACCTCCCCACAAAAATATGAAAATGAAAAGAATCCAATAGAATTGCAAATACTGTCAAATGTTAGCTTCCCACAGTAATAAAAGTCATTGATAATAAAAATGTGCAAAAATGTTAAGTCCCCACAAAATTAACGTTAAGATCAACCTGATAAATTTTATAAGGGCAGCTGCGCTGACCTTAGGCCCTGTGCAATAATTACTCTGATAAATTGATTCTGGGAGGAAAAGCATAGGAAATATTGTTTCAACTGGAATGATTCTTTTCTTAAAAACGATTGCTTTGAAAACAAAATTATTATTGGGGCAATTCTTGAACAACTTAATTACAATTAACATATGTTGCATTATCAGATATGCGCAATGCTGCTTCATTACCTTATTTAACAATATACCTCGTCCCGAACCTTGACCAGAGACCCATGTCGTCGCCCGTCGACTCCACACACACCACTTCCGACTGAGTACAACTCGCAACTAAACTCTCGCGCAGTCAAGCGCAGACTAGCAACGATAAACAACTCTCTGGTCAGAGATTCTGTCATGCCTCGCCATCGCTGGTACTGAATACATACGCGTTTCATAACCCTCCACTGGGGGGGCAAAAATTTGGCAGCGATGGTGAGTCATTTGGACTTGCCATGAGCAACAAATTTTTTCTTGAATAATTAACTTTGCAATCACAGAATATACAGATGAAGAACATGAAGAAAATGTGGTGCACATGTACCGAGTACAAAACATATTAGACAATAAGAAAATGTGAGTACAAAACATATTAACAAATGACATAAGTGCACACGCACTGAAAAACTCTTTAGCATTTTCACGTCAAGTAAATATAATGGCAAAAAAATCATGTTTACAAGTGACATAAGTGGACATGCACTGTAGTTCAGAATATATCAGCAAATCAAAAAATGTATATACGATAAGTAGAAATGATGTTAGAAAAATGATAAAAGTGCACACGCACTGTATTTCAGAATATATCGAAAAAAATGTATAAGCCATGAATACAAATGATATTAGCAAAAAAAATGATTTTCACTATGTTACAAGAATTAGGATAGGAAAGGGAAGGATTGCATCATGGTTGTAGCACTTTAGGTTGCACGCAGCTGCACTGAAAGTCCACATCTTTCCACAGAAGCACAACACCAAGTGTGACAATCTGAAGTTCTTTTCCCAAAAGTATTTATCAGCGTAGCCAAGACACTGAAATGTCGTAGTAATATTCCATGTTATTTTGGTAGTACATCAGGTACACCAAACAGTGGGACCATAATAACGTCTCCATCGCTCACGGTGGTGGACAGCATGTCGTGTCAACACCACGCTCTTACAAGGCACACCAACGTAGAATTGGTGCAAAAACCAAATATAGTGCTCCATGATCAAGAGGATATACAGGACAAATGGATATTGCAGTAATTCAGGGTAGTTAGGTCAGAAGGTGAAGGACATTAAGTCACATACTAGTCTTTACTGGGAATTTCATTAGTAGTTTGCGGCATTCATAGCCCAGTTATTGAACATTTCTGTACCATGTATGTAGTATTACAGAAAAATGTTCATTAATTGTTTTACAGAGAACATTGGCACTCATTCTCTAATTACAAATAATCAGAAGTCATTACTTAAAACAGGAGGTAGTCAATAACATAGTATTACAGAATAATGTTGATAATTAACCATTGGTCATCCCAATACAGAAATCAGTAGCATTCATTTCCCAGTTACAAAGCATTATTAATTAATCAGTAGCATTCATTTCCCAGTTACAAAGCATTATTAATTAATCATTGGTCATCTCAATACAGTAATCAGTAGCATTCATTTATGCATTCATTATTCAAGTGACATACTATTCAGAGCTAATCAGAATTACTCAGACCTCTCTTAAACTGGTATCATTATTTGGGACTGGTAATACATTTTTTTGTTAGCAATGCATTGCTTTGGATATTTATAGGGGAAAGCAAGAAGAGAAAAAGAAAAAATTTGCTTCTGGTTTGTTCCTTTAAATGAAAATGTGTAATGTCATTCGTCATGAGTCAGCTGTAGCAAGGTTATGAAACAAGTAGAGTATATGTAATCACATTCATAAATGACATAGATTTAATGAACAACTGCTTATAGCACATTAATTTCATAAATAATTTCTCCTGCAAAAATATATAAAAAAATGGATTATTAAGCTGAAAGAAGAAACGCATTTTATGCTGAAAAGTAGTGAACTTCGAATTAACAGGTAGTGAAATGTGTATAAAAATGTGTTCCATAGCTGTCCTTTCCAAAACCTTCAGTCATTATTCTATGCAATATAACACCTGCTGTCAAAGCGAACTGCAACAAATACTTAAATAACTACATAGCATGAATACATAACTTCCACATTATCCTCATCTGTAAAGAAAAACTTCATTATCCATCACTTCATTATCTATATTATCATAACTCCATTATTATCATCACCTGTAAAGACAAACTTCATTATCCATAGTAGCATATTCTTCATCATTATTCATCAGCATTCATTATCATCTGCAAAAAAAATCACTTCATTACTCATTACATAACTATTCCTTATCTCTAGCATATTCCATCACTAAAACTAAGATTTGTAGTTCTGTCTGACAGCCGGCATCAATCGCCTCGTATTCTGAAAGAAAAAAATAGTTAAGACTGCTATGCTACGATGTGTATAGTATATTCTTGTTAATGCTTGTTAATTCTAATCCATTTACTCTTCATCACGAAGTATTGCATTCTCTTTCGTTCATTCCGAAGGTGAAATTCCCATTTCGTTTAATTTCTTTCTTTCACGCATCATTTCTTTCTGAAATTGATGAACAAAGATTAATATCTTGCATTTACATCATATACGCACTAGATAATGACTGGTTTATGGTAACATAATTAAGCATACAGCATAACATGACAAAAAACGTAATATGTTAAAAACTTATATAGTGTTCAAAGGCAAAAATGTACTCAGTGTATCACAATATAACAGTAAAGTAGTCACGATGCTGAGATATCATAAGGCAAAATGTCAAAGTCAACTGGTGTTTGCTATATCTTAACTATTTCAAAGTGCTTACAAACAAAACATGAAACAATCGTATACACCTAAGAAAGACAAAAAATGTTACGTTCGTTGTGTTCAGCTTATATGTTGTGTAGTTAATAGAAGCGAGAATTAAAGACTTTAATGGAGAGAAAATTAAATAAAATTAATATGTCACTAGATAGCATTGCATAATTATTCATAAGATACGTAAGTTTCTCTGAAAAAAATATGCACAGTCTGATATGTAACGACAAGAAGAGCGATCTGCTAACCTTACCTTGCCGGGCACTTGCCAAGAAAAAATATGATAGTCATCAGAAAGTAATCACATAAATATAATTGCATAAATGGTCATAAAATGTGTAAATTCATCTGGAAAAATATGCACGGTCTGATGTATAACGAGAAGAAGAGCGACCTGCTAACCTTACCTTGCCGGGCACTTGCCACGAAAAAATACGATAATCATTGGTAATTAGTCATGTGAATATAATTGCATAAGTGATCATAAAACTAGCAAAATGGCATTCTAGCATGTTAAATCATAAAGTGTCTTCATTCAATAAAAGGTTTGATGTTCGACCAGTGGTGAGTGCCTTTGGATTTTCTGGTTCTCAAAGTTTCGACGTGTACAACATTGGGGTGAGGAATGCTGCGAATCCGATATGGACCTGCGTATAGAAGTTCAAATTTACTGCACCTACCTTTTCCTTTGTTGGATAAATAGTGTGTGCGTACTAATATTTTCTGTCCAATGTGAAAGTCACGGCGTGTACAAACCTGTTTTTGCTGTCTTCTCCGGCGCTCTGCGGCACGTTTGATGTTGTCCAGCGCAATGTCGATTATTTCGTGGTGTCGTAATCGACGAGATGTAGGGAAGTTTACTAATTCTGTAATTTTGTTAAGTGGTTCAACATTTTTAAGTATAACAGACGAAGATAGCATAGTGGATTCATTTGGTATGGAATTAATTACATCTTGGAATGAGAATATGTGTGTGCCCCAATCAATATGTCTTTTATGGCAGTATATTGTACACAGTTTACCAATTTCTTTCATTAATCGTTCACAAGGGTTCGAAGAAGCATGGTACTTGGATATATAGATCGGAGAAATGTTACTAGCTCGTAACATGCGTGTCCATATAGCAGAACGAAATTGTGATCCATTATCGGAAATTACTTTCAACACATCCCCTACATGAAATAGAAAATGTTTTACAAATGCTTTCGAAACAGTTTTAGCAGTAGCTTTGTGTAACGGAGTGAAGGTAACAAATTTTGAAGTGAGTTCAACAGCAACAAAGATGTAGCAAAAACCTCTATTAGTTCTGGGAATCGGACCAAAAATGTCTAGAGCTGCCATATGTCTTAATTTAATAGGTACAATGGGATATAATGGAGGAATATGTGAAGTCGTGTCTGACTTAGCTTTCTGGCAGATTTTGCATGACGCTAAAACTCGTCGTATACGTTTCTCCATGTTGGCAAAATAACAGTTCTGTCTCAATATAAGAAAACATTTTCTGGCTCCATAATGTGCGTAACTTAAATGAGTATACCAGATTAATCTGTTAACAAGCTCGTCAGGAATGCATAATAACCAATTGTTGCTGTCAGGATGAGAGCGGCGAAATACAATGTCATTGCGTACAGTGTAATGGTTTCTAATCGTAACATTAATCCTATCTTGCCAGAGGTGTTTAATCTCTTTCCACACGTTGTCTTTATTCTGCTCTTTTGCTATGTCCTGTAATGACGACGAAATAAAATTATCAAATGCAACTTGCTGAATGTACATGACGCTGAAATTTGCTTTGCAGAAGTTGGTTGCGATGTCTTGCTGATTGTTGCTGAGAGAATGAGATAGTGCGTCTGCTACAATATTTTGTGTGCCGGGAATGTGAACAATTGTGAAATTAAATTCCTGTAAATAAAGCTTCCATCTGGTTAATCTATCGTGTGTGAATTTAGCTGAAAGTAAAAATTGTATCGCTCTGTGGTCTGTGTACATGGTGGTATGTCTGCCATAAAGAAAGTGCCTAAATCTCGTAAAAGCCCACACTACACATAATGTTTCCAGTTCTGTAACAGAATAATTTCGTTCAGCAGGTGACGGAATGCGACTTGCAAATGCGATGTTTTTAATTACTGTTGAGCCATCTTCTTCAATTTCCTGAAAAATGTGTACGCCTAAAGCGGTGTTAGAACTGTCGGTCGCAACGGAAAAATTTCTGGTAAGATCTGGGTGCGATAAAAGTGGTGCATTCAACAAAGCATGTTTCAGGTCCATAAATTCAGAATGTGCTTGCTTATCCCAGGACCAAATAGTGTTTTTTACCCGTCAATTGACATAATCTAGGGGTGTCTAAAGCAGAATAATGAATAAATTTACGAAAAAAGGTAATTAGACCCAAAAAGCTGCGTAATTGTTTTTTAGTTGTAGGAACTGTTATGTCACGTAGAGCTTGAAGTTATTCCGGATCAGGCGCAATGCCTTCTGCTGAAATTACGTGTCCAAGAAATTTTATAGAAGTTTTACCAAAATGCGATTTACTGAGATTAACTGTGAGTCCTTGTGCACGAAAAGTTTGCAACAGTTGTTCAAGAATCAGATTATGTTCAGACTAGTTAGCTTCTGCAATAAGAATGTCGTCTACGTACGTTGTAACTCTGTCTTTAAGCTCTGTCGTAAGTATTGTATTCAAACCGCAAATAAAAGCTGCAGAAGAAATAGTTAAACCGAATGGTAATTTACATAATTGATAACAGTCACCAAAACAGAGAAACGCTGTGTACTTTCTGCAGCTCGGATGGAGCTGAATTTGCCAAAATCCCGATTTTAGATCTAATGTAGAATAAATAGCAGTACCGTGAAATTTCTGTAGAAGTTCTTCTAGTGTCTGTGGTCGATCTGTTTCATTAATAATAATGTCATTAATGTGACGCGAATCAAGTACAAGGTGAAGTGAGCCATCTTTTTTCTTAACAATATGTAGCGGGTTTATGTACGGACTAACTGCCGGTTCAATAATTCCTTGGTCGAGCATAGCTTGCAATTCTTTCTTGATCTGTTCTCTATGGATACATTGAATGGGATAATGCTTGGCTTTAAATGTGTCGTGCTGTTTGACTTGAAATTCATACATAAAACCGGACATAGTACCAGGAATGTTGTCAAAAACTGGAGCTTGCTGTAAAAGAATTTCGCGTAGTTGTGTGCGTTCGTCGTCTGTATTTGCACAGCTCTGCTTAACTTTATCAGAAATCATCTGCATTACATCATAGTCAGCATCGTCTGGAGTATTATAGTTATGTACGTGCATATCTGTGAACGATGTGGAATTACATTCTATGTTACGTGATGCGGAAATGACCTCTGTGCGATTAATTGTTTGTTCTTCTGCAGATAGTGAGTGCTGAAATTCTATAGCAAATTGTATATTTTCATCCTTCAACATTAAATAGGAATTCTGAAAATCGATAACTGCGTCGTGTTAAACCAGAAAATTCGTACCTAAAATAACGTCTGTTGTCAATAAAGGAACAATCCAAAAATTTGCGTGAAATGTGTGACCTGCAATACAAAATGATAAATGTGTCTGTAATTTAACATCTACTCCTTTACTCGACACTGCTCCTTTCACTTTCGTTTTGCCTAATGGTAATGTAGGATAGGCATTCTCTTTGTTACACTCGTTAAAAGTATCTTCATTTATTATTGACATACGTGATCCGGAATCGATTACTGCTGAAAATTTCGATGAACCAATTTTAATTTCGATGACAGGACGTGAAATGAATTTTTGAATAACTGGTCTTTCCTGCGAAAGAGTATCTCTTATGTCGTCAAAAGTAATTACATTTTCGTGAACAACATTCTGCGTGTCTAAAGTAGTGCTTGTGTTACTGGAAGATGCGATCTGTACAGTATCTAGTCAAATTCTATCTGATGTGTCATTATTGTCAGGGCGATTCTGTGGCATTTCGACTATTTGAACTGTTCTATTATTTCTTCCAGAAGTATTACGCTCTGGATGATACCTACTATCGGGTTCATTCATGAGAATATGTTGTTGCTGATCATTTTGCTGCTGGTAAGACCGACTGTTATTAAATGTACGTTGGTAATTATGCTCATCGTTTTTACGTCTGTCGTGATAGTCATTCCTATACGGTGCATTGCGATAGGAATTGAAATACGTAGTTGTTCCTCTGCTGCCGTGCGTTACTATTTGTTGTATCAGGGACTATACGTCCACGCAGCGAAACATTAAGGGGCTCCGGAACGCCCTATACTTGCAATGTTAAAATAACGCTTATAAATTACATCTTTGCTCACAAAGTATTTGAAGTAGGAAGTTGAAGTTTTACAGATTATTTATTGGAATATGGGCTACAACTTAACACAGGGATTTTACAAAATTTTAGTTCAGTTATTAAAGATGATTTTTTTTCAATTGTAATGAAAATTCACAACTTTTTTTGCAAATTTTTGTTTATATATTCAAAAATATACAGTTTTTTGGAAAAAGGCTGTGTTAAATTATGCAGAAGGTACTGTGTAACATTTACTGAAAGTTTGAAACAAATGTGTTTGGAAGATCCTTAGAAAACATGTAATTAGTATGAGAAAATAAAAGTTTTGGGAATCGAGCGACAAAGATTGGATTAACTTTTTAGTGCATTCCAGGTCCATAGGATGGATTATCTTCATCCTCTGCAAACTCCTCCCCCAGCTTCCTCTTGTTCCTCCTCCTGTTTACTCTTGCTTGTATTTCTAGACTCTTTACAGACCTGTCTGCAGCCCGAAGGCGTTCCTTGTCTAAAGCAAGTATCGCTCGTTGTTGTGTTCGTAGATTTTGCTACCATTTTCTTCAGTTGCAGTTACTGCAACACTGTTCCAAAAGGTGGTCATGTATGAACACTTATCACATTTCAGTTGTATTTCACTAGCAAGTCCTACGTGCTTTATTATGGAGAGTTCCAGACCAACTTCACTACAATGAATACATCTTACACAGTTTGAAAAAATTCCTTTGAGAACCAACATATCAAATATTTCATTCACATCCGATTCGCCCATTAAACATTCATAGTTTTCACTCATTGAACCAAGCTTCTTCTGTGAAGTATTTTCTTTCCCACTTTGACTGCAATGGGCAGGTGTACTTGAGAGGCTAGGTTCACTCACTTGGTTATCGTCTTTATTGTTTACAGTAATAACACATACCTTTGGCTTTCCAACATTTCTCCTTTTCTTAAAAGCCTTCAGAGGATTTCTAATAACTTTACTTTTACTCATTATTATACTTCAACAAAACAGAGACTCAAGAAACAGAATTAATTACGAATATTTTCGAGATAACGACAGAGTAAATAAACATGAAACAATCGACAATCACACCAGCGATATATATTGAACCATCACAGGTTAGCCACAACACATACTTTATCTCACATCACTAAAATGTACCTGATGAACACGGACGTTAATAATAACTCCATTTGACAGCAGTTTAACAGCGCCACAGTGGGTCACGCCCATGTAGAACACATTTCAAAAAAAATTTAAAAATAGTTGTAGTCTTCAGAATTGAATAAATTATATATCTATTAAAAGGTAATGGTCTGCAGATTCAGAAAACGCAAAAAAGTAAAAATTGAACTTTTCATGATTTTGAGCCTTTCCGGAGCCCCTTAAAGTTATGTTGACCTTGTGCATTACATTGTTGGTTAGGTATGCTAACCGGCTGGTTTTGTTGCTGTTGTTGTCGGAAACCTCTATTGTTACTAAAATGTGGTTCTTCTTGCTGATAATTTTCTCGATACTGATAATCAAAATTTTGTCTGCTATTAAAGTTCTGGTGATTGTCGCTCCTAAAGCGTCTGTTACCTTTGCTATTGAAATTACGTGGCTGACCGTAATTACTGTAAGTTTGTTGGCCTTGGTTGTTATATGAAAAATTTTTGTTTACGAAGGAATAATCTGATTGCTGCACTTGTAAAAGCTGCAGCAGATCCCTGAATGCAGAAATATTTTCTTTTTGCTGACCCATTAAATGTGACACTCTTAATGATCGTGGCAATTTAGAAATACATAATTGAATGAGTGCAGATTCACTATATGGTTCACTCAAGTACTGGTTTTGTTGGACCATATGCTCAAAAAATAGCGTGATACTGGGAAAATTTGTGTTCTCATAATTTGGTAAAATGATTAGTTGATCTTTAATTTCACACTGTCGTCTTCGACCAATACGCTGATAGAAAAGCATTCTGAAACTCTTCTACCGAATAGCATTGTCTCGCGATCGGTCTCATACGAGTTGCTGGTTCACCTTCCAAAAAACTGCAAATAAATTCAAATTTATGCGTTACGGGCCAAGTCGGTGGAAAGCTAAATTGTTGTATCCAATCCAGTGGGTGAATCTGTGTTCTGTCATTTTTAAACACTTTAAATTTTCTCACTGACAGAAAATGTTTGTAATCAAAATTATCGTCTCTGTATGATGGAACAGGTTGTAAGAGAATCTGTTTGACTGTGACTGTTCTGAATCTAACTCATGTACTCTCTGTAGATTACCTAAATTATACGCACTGCGTGAGTCTGACAAATGTTTGCAAAGTGGCATCTGCTGTGATGTGTTATTAACTGAAATATTTTTTATCTCTGTTACCTCTTGCTGTAAACTTGACAATTTTCTACGCAATGTGTTATTAGACGAATCGATCTCATTGATTGTCTGCTGTAAATTTTGGAATTCAGGTGTTTGGTTAGACAAAAATCGGTGCAGTATCGTCTGATTTGCTGTCTTTATTACTCTCAATAATATCAATACGACTGGCCAATTCATCACATTTTTCAGTCAGTATTTTTACCTGATCATCGGTTTTAGTGTCAGAGGCATTAATCAGTTTTTGCATTTTACGTGTGGTTTCGTTCAGTTTTTTAAGTCAGCTTTGATGTCATCGGAAATCCTGTGTTAGTTCTAATTGTTCGAGTCTGTCTGCCACTGTCTGAATATCTGCTTTGTGTGTATCTGTTTTTGATTTAAGATCAGAAATTTCATCACGCAATTCGGTGTTCAACTGTTCGATGGTATTAATTTTGTCCGATACTGCAGCAATATTGTTGTCTATGTATGTTTTTGCCTTCGTAAACATTTTACGTTTATCTTCTTGTCTCTGTGCAGTGATTGTTTCCATGACTTGACGTTTTACTTTATTTTGATCCTGTATAAATTTGCGGAAACGCGTATCATTGTTTTGTAGGTGAAGATTAAAACGTTCGTCAATTTGAGTGTTCTGTTGGTCGAATTTCGCGTCTACCTTTGCATCCATTGTGCGCGAAAGTTCTGCTGTCATTAACTTAAACTCGTCGCGTAACTGTGTAGCTTTTTCAGAGCATTGTTTATCGACTGCACTTATTTCGTCTCTAAGTGTTTCTATTGTGGCTGTTTGCATATCCCTTAATTCCTGAGCAACAGACCTAATTTCTTCGCTACTTTTTCTTGAACAAGCCTCAATTTCCTCGCGTAACTGTTCCTTAGTATCATGAAACTGCGAAGCAACGTCTCTAATTTGTTCACAAAGCTGTCTGGAATTGTTGTCTAATTTTTGATTAAAGTATTGTTTGAGTTTTTCGTTATCTTGTTTGTTATCTTCACTCTGTTGTCTGACCTGTTCACTAAGTTGTTTGAAATTTTCTTTAAATTGTTTGTTATCTTCACTCTATTGTTTGGTAATCTCGTTTTGTTCTGTCTTAAACTGTAGCAATACAGCCATAATTTGATTCAAGCCAAAAGTAAGCGCTGCATTCTCTGTGCCGTGTGATGCATTTGTCACGTTTTCTGTATCCATTAGGATATTCTGTGATTTGCTAGTCGGATGTGCACAGTTAGTCACTATTTCGGAATCGAGTAAATCTGTCCTACTTTGAGTATCCTGTTCATTTTCATTAGAAAAATTTGTCCGTTCGTCACGTGAATTTTGCGAACTATTTGTGTTAAGCTGGGCAGCGCTCATTGCAACAGAACGCCCCGCGTCATCAATTGTCGTCAAATTAACAGAGGAGACAATTGAGTTCGTTTGTTCATCATGAACATAAAAATCATCATTAGTGGCTGGAACGCACTGATTGTCAGTGAACACAAGATTGTCATCATTACACTGCGTGTCACAAGTACTATCGGTGAAGTTGTTTAAGTCGGTAATTTCATTCATTACACCTCGCGATGTACTATTAATAGTTTTTCGCGGCATTTTTACACAAAACACAATTATTCACAAATGAGACAAAGACAATGCAAAATTCAACAAATACAAGTACAACAAAGAGCAACGAATTGCCGATGATCTGTGGAAGAAAGTCACAAAATTAGTAAAAGCGTTGCGCCAAATGCTAATTATATTTAAGTAAATAAGAGCAGATATCTGACTACTTCTCAAAAGATTCTCAAAGAAATACGATCCTGGTCCCGATGTCGCCAAGTGTAACCTCCCCACAAAAATATGAAAATGAAAAGAATCGAATAGAATTGCAAATACTGCCAAATGTTAGCTTCCCACAGTAATAAAAGTCAATGATAATAAAAATGTGCAAAAATGTTAAGTCCCCACAAAATTAACGTTAAGATCAACCTGATAAATTTTATAAGGGCAGCTGCGCTGACCTTAGGCCCTGTGCAATAATTAATCTGATAAATTGATTCTGGGAGGAAAAGCATAGGAAATATTGTTTCAATTGGAATGATTCTTTTCTTAAAAACGATTGCTTTGAAAACAAAATTATTATTGGGGCAATTCTTGAACAACTTAATTACAATTAACATATGTTACATTATCAGATGTGCGCAATGCTGCTTGATTACCTTATTTAACAATATACCTCGTCCCGAACCTTGACCAGAGACCCATGTCGTCGCCCGTCGACTCCACACACACCACTTCCGACTGAGTACAACTCGCAACTAAATTTTCGCGCAGTCAAGCGCAGACTAGCAACGATAAACAACTCTCTGGTCAGAGATACTGTCATGCCTCGCCATCGCTGGTACTGAATACATACGCGTTTCAATATTAAAACTTGTGTAATATTACAATAGACATACTGAAACCAAGTCACATAAGTTTACCGCAGAACAAATTTTTACGTAGAATCTTGAAAACCAACATGGAGAACAAACATAGAATACATTGAATGGCTCTCCAATCGTGCAGCATAAACTGATAAGCCCTCCTTTACACTACCTACCTGTACGATTTTTCCACGTCAATCTACGTTGAAAACAATACAGTAGGCTACCTAAAGTTACAGAGACACATGTTTTGACTCTCCATTTAAAAGCGTTGCAAATGCTGAAGACCGCGTGGGGTATCCGCGCGGTCTTGGGTGCCTTGTCCGTGCGACTCCCCCCGTCGGAGGTTCGAGTGCTCCCTCGGGCGTGGATGTGTGTGTTGTTCATAGCGTAAGTTAGTTTAAGTTTGATTAAGTAGGCTTAGGGACCGATGACCTCGGAAGTTTGGTCCCATAACACCTTACCACAATTTTCCAAATTTCCAAATGTCGAAGTCAGCGCGCACGTTTTATTAGTTCAGCAGCACCGAGAGATGTCTGCGTTGGTTACAAACTCGTACAATAGTCTTTCCGTTGCTATGTCATTAGTGGTAATGAGGTTTCGCGACGAGTTGGAAAGTAGTGGCCATGTTCTCTGTGATTAGTCCCAAGTACAGTTTACGTGGTCCCTATTCCTAATAGTATGTAAAAAGAAGTGGTTTGGATAATGTTTTTGCCGCAGACACAATGTAGCAACAAGGTGTTCCTAGTGCTCCTCTGATTAGTACCGCAATAACTGGTGCGACAATTATTGATGATTGTGTCGTAGGCAATTAAGGCACTGCTGGAATTATTACAATAATGAACTCTTAATAAAAGTGTCAGGTTGCGTAATGAAACGTGAGAGGAGTCTGCTGTAATTAACTGTGGAACAGACGAGGATACTTGTGACACAACATAATATTCATAGTCTATAGGTTTACAGACTTAACTGAAACTCTAAATGACAATCAAAACCCGTATTAATTTGCTTCCAATTCGTCAAAGATATTAAATTCTCACGAAAATGCTATGCTATGTTAGGACCGCCTGTTATACTGAGTCTGCAGGCTAGCGTCGTCCGTGGAGATGGCTGATGCTCGTATTTTTTAATTTTTACTCAGGAATTCAAGCTCAGGCCGTGCTTTTATTACGCCATTTTTGAAAATTAATGCGGTGTTTACTTTGCTGCTCCACTTCTTCCCTTTTTTTCCGAGTGCTCGCTCGGGGATCCCTGCCGGCTGAATAGCCTCTCGTTTCCGTAGCCATTGTGGGAGCCCGGCCTGTGCACAAAGGCCACTGCGAGATGATACCCCACCGCCTTTCCTCCCAAGGCAACCAGTTGTCTGCAACGAGCATCGTGCATTCCTAAGAAAATTTCTTTAACGACGTGTTTAAATAATATATCGTTTACGTTTTCTTATTTCTTCTTTTTTCCCCCTTTACATATTCCTACGGCGTTCTTCAAGGCGAGCAAAATCTATGAGCGCACCTCGTCTGCGATGGATGCCTCCTCAATGCATCGTTAATTAATCATGTAGTGATGAAGTTCCGCATCAGCTGAAGCCTTAATCATTGCATGAAAAGACACACAAATGTAAACCTACATGAATGCACCGCAAGACATCTTAGGATGTGTGGCGGAGAGTTCTTGGTCGGATTTGGTGGGGAGGAAGAACGACCATTGATAACCCTCTGTGCGAGCTCACATTTTCCTCACCTTGCCTTTAAGGTCTTTTCTCGAAAACGGACCCTATATAGATATAAAATTTTTAAATTATAAAATATCACCGATTTTGATCTTCTGTGACTTATTGAAGCCATTTCGCTGTGTCAGCTACAGTGCCTGGTTTAGTTCCTGTTTAAGAAAGAGAATGCAAGAAGTTACCTTTGGATCTTACAGGAATACAAGTAGGGGCGCCATATCATCAGCTTGGGAGAAGTTACAGTGGGAGTCCGACCGGGTTCGAACACTGGAGGCTACTGTTTTCGCTTTATGTATGAACTGAGATTTTCCTTTTTTTTTTGTAAAGGAGGCAGAGTTACTCCTGGTGGCAGATGATGCAATCGTCGTTGTTTAACTGCACGAAGAAGCACCAACTGAAACAGAAGTAACTGATATCGTGGGGAAAGTTACTATTGCTTTTGGACAAATGGCCAGTTTTAAGCATTGAAGAAAGTCCGTCCATATGAATAAATTCATTGTGAGTATTGGGCTGCCTCATTATGAAATACTAAAGCAACTAAAATGCCTACATTTCCACCAAGTTTAGAACGGTCCGCTTCCGAGGGATTTAAATGGTTCAAATGGCCCTGAGCACTATGCAACATAACTTCTGAGGTCATCAATCGCCTAGAACTTAGAACTAATGAAACCTAACTAACCAAAGGACATCACACACATCCATGCCCGAGGCAGGATTCGAACCTGCGATCGGAGCGGTCGCTTGGCTCCAGACTATAGGGCCTAGAACCACACGGCCACACCGGCCGGCCCCGAGCTATTAACTACTGGATTCTCGTGATAGTCTTTCCCTACACACTCGTAATGCTATTGTAAATATAATACTGCCATTAATCTGTATATTTTAAAATTTTTTGTTCCGTAATAATTTTGAAAAATTGAGTGTAGTTTATCTGTTTAAAATAACCTCTTTGACATAGGCGGAATAAATGTATTAAACCATATTTTGTAAATAATTGTGTAATATTTCAAGTACAACTGTAATTTATTATGTCAATTTTGTATGTATATGCTGCCATGCAGTTGTAGATGGTTCATGCTTAGGGTTTTTGTAAGCAGAAGTGTAAATTGAAAAGGTGTAGGGATCATAGGTAGAACAGAACTCCGTTCTGTGGTGGAATGGAAAAGGTGGTGGGGCACGCGAGTGAGAATTGGCGCGCAAGTGTCTCAGACAGTCAGTAGCTGCCTTGCAAGTGGTGAACACGCATTACTTTAGTCAAGCACCAGAGGCCCGAATTTACCTGCAAGACTGGGTTTAGGCCTCGGACGTGTTCTACGTGATAGGCGCAGTACGGCAACAAATTAATAGATCAGAGAGTTGCAATTTTATCGTCGCCACCAGGAGGAAGACAGAGCTATGTACATCAAGAGCCATACCTGCCCAATGTTATTACGCAGCACCGCCTCACGCCACCTTTGTCATCAGTAACAGGCAAAGCACTTTATTTAGAAGTGTATCACAGTATGAACCATCCATCTTCAATCAGTGCAATATAAGTGTTAAATGTACCTTTGTGTTTAACCGTAATTTTCCTATTTCATTTACCTCAGTAGGGTCCTTACCTAAAAGAATTTATTCCGAGTATCTTGATGTTAATTGAAGCTTGAATAATAGTAAATTACTGGCAATAGAACTGTTTTGGTAGTAAATTCTGAAAATCATAATTAAATACATAAGTTTGCACGTATCAGTTTAAGGGCCACCGCTTTGGGTGACCATGAAGATTTAGAAATCAGCAGAATAATATTATGAAAACGAGAAAACTGTTTCCAAATATTTTAATGAGATGAAATGCTATAGCTTTATTATTGTTTAATTTTAAAAAGAAACATAGTTCAGTTAATGACAAAGTGAGTCACATATAATTATGTAAACTTGCGTTAAAGTAATACTATAAAGCAAAGTATCATCTCTTAGAGCATAAGATTAATGTTCAACTATGTACAATCTGTTTTTCTTAATTTAACAGTAATATTTTTTTACATGCCTTGGAGGAGGAAGGTCCATATAACGTTAACTCTTCATTTTTCCTTTTCTTCCGCATTCATATCCTCTGTTGGTGTCTCTTATTCCTTCTTCCAATACGTCATTATCCATGTCACTGTCACCAACGTCAATAACAGGGAACTAAGTTGAAACATTTGTGCGGAATTGGCATTCGGATATCTTGCAAACGGTGGTTCACTTAATACCGTTTTCCCTGCACGAACAACCTCCACCTTTGCACCCTGTGCAACATCTGCAGTAAACGGTTCCAGGGCTGCCTCTTTAGTAGCGGGCAAGAGGCCGAATTTTAAAGCCTTCCGGCCCCATCGCAATGGATCTAGGTGGTCGTTATACCAAGCTTTCACCGGTAAATACGTCCCCAGGGAACGCTGTCACGCAGCTTTTTCTCTAGGAGGCCAAAAGCCGAAGTTGAATTATGTATTTGATATACACTTTTCAAATATTTAATTGTGAAGCACATTTAAGGGTTTTGCATCATCTTCACAGTACAGGGCTGCTATGAAGTTTAACCCAGCGTCGTCAGTCTCATCAACAGTAGCATTGGTGTTGCTGAATATCTCTGCTCCTTTCTGTAGTTTGTTTTTCGTCTCCATTTCCTTGAGGAGTTTCAGGTTTCCTTTCCCGAAAAAGGACGAAATCATGTTCCAGCCACTGAAGGTATGTTGAAACAGAATGTTGTCTTTCGATACTTGAGCAGCGTTAAATTTAGGGGACTGTAGACTACGTCGCCTTGGCTGTCTGTTCCCGCCTTCATTAGAAAAGCACTGGAGTACAATGGCGCTGAAGCTGACAGAATAAAAGAAGGGCCGTGTCCTGCCCAACGATAACGACAGAGAGAACTGAGCAATGTCAACAGCAGTAGCTACAGTTACATTACCCCGATCCTCAGGAGATTTCTTAATATTGAAGTGCTCACCCTGAAGATGTGTATTCAGTAAAGAAATAAGGCACCGTTTATTTTGTTCTTTCGACAGAAGCAAATCTTTTGCCGTCGCTGTCTTTTGCTGTGGCTACTGACGATATTTAGTTAAACGTGACAGCTGATTTCGTGTTCCTGTCGCTTGTCACATCAGGGTATCCATCAAAAACAATCGTGACTTTTCTGCCTTATCAACGCTTGATGTAATCTACATACTTTGTAATTAAAGACCACAGTAGTTCTTTTGCCTAGCATATCACTCTATGCAGCATAAATCCGCCATCTACAACGAACGTTGGCTTTTCGAAGTCAGCGGGGCCTTTGAAGGCAACAAACAACTTGTAAAACGCAGCTTCTTGTGTTTTCTGCATACTTAAGTCATCAAACGTGGATAGATGATACGGGGCCAGCCCGTACTCAAAATTATGCTGAAAGTCTTCATTGGACTTCTTTGGAACGCAAGTATGAGAAAAATCGTTGTAACGTTGATAGGAATTACCAAGTCGTGCGTTGTGATTATTAGATATCATACATTTCTTTGAAATTTTATACTATCAATGCCCATGCCAATAATCTTTGATATACATAAATTGCCAAGATCATCAGCTCTGTGGCAACTGATATTTTCATCGCCTTCTATCCCAGTGCTAATCGATATTACACGCTTATGAACAGGAAATGGATCATGTGACGAACACTAACTATACAACAATTTGGCATGCATTTCATCTCTTTGTATTCTTGCATTTCTAGCATCCACATTTTTCTCACAGGTTGCAAGTGATACACCACACAATTACTCAACTTGGACAATCTTGTCAACTGTTGTAGGTATCGAGGCAATCCATCTGGCCAGAGTGAAAATTCTCAACCATTCGTTAACGCAAAACTTCACTTTATTGTTCGCGTTTTGTTCAACTATCATGTCAGGTGAAATTTTTCCTCAGTTTTCCTGACCGTCTGATTGTGATACAACCCTTTTGTCGAGTAAGTCTCATTGTCACTTCGGTCACGTATTCTAAGTATAAATGACATAATTTTGCGTAAAGGCAGTGACTACCGGCATGAAAATAGAGATTATCCTTAATACATTACAAATGCAATTGCCAGTCTCCACTCCTCTCAGCTTCAACAAATTTCTTTACAGTAGTTACAGTTTTGAAGTATTACACCCACAATCGTGCTGTACCTCCATTGTTAGCAACTTCTTCAACTTTTTGAGAAAATCTTTCGCCCACTGTTGTAAACTTGCATTTACATCCAAGCTGCTAGTGTCCCTGTCACGGAGAATAGTTTACAGTACTGAACGCTCTTCCAGCGTTAGCTCGATCTTCGATAAAATAATATGGGCCAAACTCAGGTGTGGCAACTCATGGGCCCGTAAATGACTTGTTGTGTCCAGGCGTAACCTTCTTTGTCGATGTGGCTGCGTAGATAATACCAAACACATCTTGTAACCCGCTTCCATCCGTAATATATCATATACCTCCCAGGAAAGACATTAATAAGTGAAAACCTCCAAGGTGGACAAGGACAGATTCCAGCTCAGTGTTAGAGCCGGAGGAACCAACCATATCTCGAGCCTTTTTTTAAACAGGTTGGCCAAATGTGCGAAGCAGCGCTCCATATTACGTGACTTAAGACTTTCGTGATGCAACCAAAAGTGCAGTATGTACCGTATCATATGATGAGGGAAGCGAAATCACTAATGGCAGACAGATATTCGTGAAACCGTGTAATCTCATACGAGTGTTCTGCTTCAGTAAGTCTCTTCCAACTTGGAATGTTGGCACTGATTTTCATTTGCTATAAACCTATAGCATCTCATAATCTGACAATTCTGCCTCAGTTGGGCGGTACTTTATATGAATGTTTTCGACAGTTCTCTGACTCTTCTCTGAAATAAAACTACATACATAGTTCCAAATTTTCCAAAGGCAGTTGCAGCAGGAATTTTTGTCAGTTTGGGGATCGGCGCTGCAGCACTAACTGACGATTTTGGTGTTACTCATCGGATACCAACCATAGTGTGAAAAGTTTTTTCGGTCAATAGAATCAATATTCACATTGCTGAATACAGAATGTATAAAAGAACTGTCTTGAGAGTTTTCTATTGATTTTTGTGTACTAGATACTTCAAACAGTCTGGTATCATTAATGGAACTGAAGATTTCAACAGCTGAAAGCACGTATACAATACCCCTTCACCCATACTTGTTACATCCCGTTGTTACAAGACATAGCTGCATGTTAGAAACGAAGGATCCAGGCCTTGCAGCAGAAATAACTGCATGTCCAAGGCCACTGATTTTGGTCTTTAGCTTCGAACGGTCTCATTTCGTTTTTGGACAAATGTTTTTTACGAGAATTAATTGCCGTGATTCTGGATCGTCGCTTCCAGCTTTAACTAAAAAGTGTCTGAAGGGGCGTTATGTCTCCACTTCGTAAACGAGTGATCTGGTGTTCTCGAGGATTACCGCTGTGGCAGTTTAAACAATTCTGATATCCTATTGTTTCGATCTTTGAACATATCCATTATAATTCTTAAGAATATCTTCGATTGCCTGCAAACCCTCAAAATGAAATTCTCACAGGATGATATCTTTTTCTAGTACAGCAGTACTACGAACCGCGAGACCAGACTGGAAGAAACATTTAGAATAGTTACCATGATACCTGTTGTCGACGACTAAAGATATAAGCAAACAAGTGTCTCCTACGCCCCGACTTAATGAAGACAACAACTGATGCTGCAGTCTCTGCCTTCGTCTATTTTGCAAAGATGGTGAGGCGCTTTCCTTCATTTTGTGCGGATAAACACAAAAATGATTATTAACAATGTAATGCGACAAACTGGCTTATATCAGATACGTTGTCAGAAAAGTACAAATAAATTAAGAGCAGTACATGAAGCGACATCTAAGTGGGATTCATATTTGTAATGTGGTCACTGTCGTCGATTTTCTGTTGTATTTGATCGCAACGGCCAATATACGTTTAATGGCATGGGTGCGATCCTTTATTAAACAGAAAAGACGCAAAAGACAAATAGAAGTGCTATTCTTCGACAAAAATGTAGTTTAGCATTCAGTCCTTCCTCATCGTTGTACAGTAAAAGCCCAAGTCTTCCGTCATTTGTAGCTCGTACATGCTGATAAATCGCTTGCAGAATCTCTACTGTTACTATCAATTTGAAACACACGATCCTTACTCTAGCTGTATACCCTTTCTCCAGTAACAGTTAGTCCCTAAGTTGTTCATATCCTTATTCTCCACACATTCACATCTCAAGCTAATAGGGTTTCACTAATCACTGTCCTTTATTTCCGTCCCTCTTAATTTACGGGGATATTAATCTCTCTGAGCGTAGCAACTATACAACAGAAAATATATGGCTATGTGTACAACACTTGCATATACTAACCAGCTAGAACAAGATGACCATCGACCTACTGTCGATATAAACTCGTCCAGGAGATAGCAGTGTCACCTGGCGGGGAATTACTGCTAGTCACACACACGCACGAGTGAGTGTGCCGTCCGTCTGTAAAATGGGGAAAGCGCGCGATCTGTATGAATTTGACTGAGGGCAGATTGTGAGGGCCAAGAGGATGGGCGGGAGCATTTCGAAGATTGCCCGGCTTGTCGGGAGTTCGAGGAATGCTGTGGTGAGTGTTTTCAACACTTGGCGAAACCAAGAATAAACCACGTCCTTACGAGGGGCCTCCGCAGCCGACGACCTATGAATGTGCCAATGTTAACGCCACAACATCGGCAGCTAAGACTGAAATGGGCTCGCGACTATGGGGACTGGACGGTGGCCCAGTGGCAGTACGTTGCGTCCTCTGATGAATCCCGATACCTCCTTCATCACCCGATGGGAGGGCGTGAATCTTCTAAGGAAACAGCTCTTGACATATACACTGCGGGAAGGAAACAAGTTGGCGGAGTCTCCATTATGCATTGTGCTCCGGGGAACATTTACGTGGGGGTCCATGAGTTCAGTGGAGCTCGCACAAGACACCATGACGGCACCATGACTGGTTGCAGACCACGTGTAACACCTTATGACTATCACGTTTTCCGATGGAAGTGGTATTTATCAACAAGATAATGCGCCATGTCACAAGGCTAATTGTGTGACGTAGTAGTTCGCGGAACTCAGTGGCGAGTTCCAGTTGATGTGCTGGTACCACAGCTCGCCAGATCTGAACCCGATCGAACATATCTAACAAGGGAACCTCCCCATCGCACCCCCCTCAGATTTAGTTATAAGTTGGCACAGTGGATAGGCCTTGAAAAACTGAACACAGCTAAATCGAGGAAACAGGAAGAAGTTGTGTGGAACTATGAAAAAAATAAGCAAAATATACAAACTGAGTAGTCCATGTGCAAGATATGCAACATCAAAGATAGCCTGGGCTCAGGAGCGCCGTGGTCCCGTGATTAGCGTGAGCAGCTGCGGAACGAGAGGTCCTTGGTTCTAGTCTTCCCCCGAGCGAACAGTTTTCTTTCTTTATTTTCGCAAAGTTATGAGCTGTCCGTTCGTTCATTGGCGTCTCTGTTCACTGTAGTAAGTTTAGTGTTTGTGTTTTGCGGCCGCACCGCAAAACCGTGCGATTAGTAGACGAAAGGACGTGCCTCTCTAATGGGAACCAAAAACATTTGATCGCAAGGTCATAGGTCAACCGATTCCTCCACAGGAAAGCACGTCTGATATATTCTATACGACACTGATGACGGCATGTGCGTCACATGACAGGAACATGTTGTCGACCCACCTAACTTGTACACTTGGCGAATGGGTAAAAAGATTCTTCTACATTGCCGGCCGGGGTGGTCTCGCGGTTCTAGGCGCGCAGTCCGGTACCGTGCGACTGCTAAGGTCGCAGGTTCGAATCCTGCCTCGGGCATGGATGTGTGTGAAGTCCTTAGGTTAATTAGGTTTAAGTAGTTCTAAGTTCCAGGGGACTGATGACCACAGCTGTTAAGTCCCATAGTGCTCAGAGCCATTTGAACCATTCTTCTACATTGCCCGATTTGGGTTTTCTTGTGGATGTGATAATCACTTCCAAAAAAGTGATGAAAACGTAAGAGTTTGTCACATAAACTGCAACAAGTAAATGCAACAGTTTCACAGTCGCACAGTTTTCCCCGTGCTCTGTCAAAACATACGTTTTTAACGTTTTCAAACTTCTCCATGTGTAGACCGTCAAATCCTGCATATGTCCAAGCAAATCTGAACATGTCCTGGAATTTTGGAGGTAAGATTTGAACCGCGGACCTCTCGTTCGGCAGCTGCTCACGCTATTCACGGGACCACGGCGCTCCTGTGCTGACACACTCCTTGACGTTGCCTATCGTGCACATGGACTACTCAGTGTGTATATTTTGCTTACTTTTTTCATAGTTCCACACAACTTCTTCCTGTTTTCTCGATTGATCTGTGTTCAGTTTTTCAAGGCCTATCCACTATGCCAACTTATAATTAAATCTGAGGGGGGTGCGATGGGGAGGTTCCCTTGTAAGATGTGACCGAACGTGGCGTTAGAGCTCATTGGCTCCCTCCCCGGAAGGAGGCTTGTGTGTGCAGATGTGGTGCCAGCTCCCTCCAGCGACCTACCAGGGGCTCACTATCTCCACGCCACGACGCGTCGCCGCTGTTATCCGTGCCAGAGGTGGACATACGAGCTATTAGATAGGTGGTCATTATGTTCTGGCTTATAAGTCTTTATAGAAACTTACATATTTCAGGTACCACAGGCGATATTAATCCAAGAAAACGGAAGAAAAAGTGACTACGAGTAAAGACACTTAGATAAATTTCATGGTTTTGTGGTTGCTACATGAATTGACAGTTGAAGGGAGTCTCTCACATGGCAACATCTTATAATATGGAAATAACACAGTAGTACGTCAACTATACAGGGTGGTCCATTGATCGTGAATGGAACAAATATCTCATGAAATAAGCGTCAAACGAAGAAACTACAAAGACGAAAGTTGTCTAGCTTGAAGGGGGAAACCAGATGGCGATATGGTTGTCCCGCTAGATGGCGCTGCCATAGGTCGAACGAATATCAACTGCGTTTTTTTAAATAGTAAACCCCATATTTTTTACATATTCTACTAGTACGTACAGAGATATGAATGTTTTAGGTGGACCACTTTTTTCGCTTTGTGGTACATGGCGCTGTAATAGTCACAAACGTATGGCTCACAATTTTAGACGAACAGTTGATAACAGGTAGGTTTTTTAAATTAAAATACAGAACGTAGGTACGTTTGAACATTCTATTTCGATTGTTCCAGTGTGATACATGCACCTTTGAGAGCTTATAATTTCTGACAACGCATACTGTCACAGCGTGATTACCTGTACATACAAAATTATTGCAATAAATGCTCAAAATGATGTCCGTCAACCTCAGTGCATTTGGCATTACGTGTAACGACATTCCTCTCAACAGCGAGTAGTTCGCCTTCCGTTATGTTCGCAAATGCATTGACAATGCGCTGACCCATGTTGTCAGGCGTTGTCGGTGGATCATGATAGCAAATATCCTTCAACTTTCCCCACAGAAAGAAATCCTGGGACGTCAGATCCTGTGAACGTGCGGGGCATAGTATTGTGCTTCGACGACCAATTCACCTGCCTTGAAATAAGCTATTCAACACCGCTTCAACCGCAGGCCATCTATGTACCGGACATCCATCATGTTGGAGGTACATCGCCATTCTGTCATGCAGTGAAACATCTTGTACCAGTAGTAACATCGGTAGAACATTACGTAGGAAATCAGCATACATTGCACATTTTAGAATGCCATCGATAAAATGGAGGCCAATTATCCTTCCTCCCATAATGCCGCACCACACATTAACCCGCAAAGGTCGCTGACGTTCCACTTGTCGCAGCCATCGTGGATTTTCCGTTGGCCAATAACGCATATTATGCCGGTTTACGTTACCGCTGTTGGTGATTTACGCTTCGTCACTACATAGAACGCGTGCAAAAAATCTGTCATCGTCCCGTAATTTCTCTTGTGCCCAGTGGCAGAACTGTACACGGCGTTCAAAGTCGTCGCCATTCAATTCCTGGTGCATAGAAATATGGTACGGGTGCAATCGATGTTGATGTAGCATTCTCAACACCGACGTTTTTGAGATTCCCGATTCTCGCGCAATTTGGCTGCTACTGATGTGCGGATTAGCCGCGACAGCAGCTAAAACACGTACTTGGGCATCATCATTTGCTGTAGGTCGTGGTTGACGTTTCACGTGTGGCTGAACAACTTCCTGTTTCCTTAAATGACTTTACTATCCGGCGAACGGTCCGGACACTTGGATGATATCGTCCAGGATACCGAGCAGCGTACACAGCACACGCCCGTTGGGCATTTTGATCAGAACAGCCATACATCGACCCGATATCGACCTTTTCCGCAATTGGTAAACGGTCCATTTTAACAAGGGTAATGTATCACGAAGCAATACCGTCCGCACTGGAGGAAGTTACGTGATATCAGGTACTTATACGTTTATGACTATTACAGTGCCATCGATCAGAAAGCGAAAAAAGTGGTCCAACTAAAACATTCATATCTCTTTACGTATTACACGAATATGTAATAAAAATGGGGGTTCCTATTTTTGAAAACTCAGTTGATATCCGTTTGACCTATGGCAGCGCCATCTAGCGGGCCAACCATAGCGCCATCTGATTCCCCCATTCCCCCCTTCAAGCCAGACGAGTTTCGTTCTTTGTAGTTTTTTCGTTTGACGCTTATGTCGTGAGATATTTGTCCCAGTCACTATCAATGGACCACTGTATATATGTTACTTGTGGGTCTTTCTCAGTCGGTACCGTAGTAATTGCTGTACGTGGTGCTTTCTCGTAGTTGCAACTTATTAGGTGGTTTCAATACCGCAGATGATTGTTACAATATTGTAGCCATGGGTTAGTAAGCTGCAAAGACAAAGAAACAGGTTTATATTCTCTGGAGACGAAAATGGAACCAGGTTTCCGAAATGACTGATGAAAAAATTTATATTCAAACCATCTATTGAAATAAATATCTTTTGGCGTGTTAGGCTGGGAGACCACGAATGACAGGCTGAGCCGCCTAACCGGAAACGTTAGTCGTTTTCTTGGCGCAGAACTGCTACTGCCAGGAGCGGCAAGCGAGAAGCAAATGAGCAAATGAAAGCTAATCGTACGACGCGGCAACAGATATGAGATCCATCGAGTGCTACGCTGTCGCCGATCGCTTCGTTCGTTGAGGACAGCTGGCGCAATGCTTGATTTGTCCTGTCGCGTCGACTGGCAAGTGCTCCCTATCGAGAGCTTCCTGCGATAGCGCCAGCGTTTCTAGTAAGCGCGTTGTGAGCGAGCTTACGACTGTGGCTGCTGGCGCTTTCCAGAGCGAGAGTGTTACGAAGCATACTTCCTGAAGCAAAATACACAAAAATAATGAAAATGGAGCTTCCTGCGCGCCGCTGAGTACCACAAATGTAAACACAGCGACGGCGCCAGCGGGAACTCTGCAACATTTTCATACCGCCTGTTAGAGGACACGGTTGCCTTCATTATAGTCCTTCTTTTGTACATTTTTTGTTTTAGTAATAACTGGCGCTCACATTTTCATAACAGAAAAATTTTAAGACTAGTTTTTATTACAGACTTTCCCTTGCCGTACTTATTTCATCAATAAAACGTTGAAAGGAGTCTGCTAGGGTACACTTGTATGTGGCACCCGAATATGACAATAATATTAAAGTAAACTAATATGAAACTATGATACTATAAACGATGAATGTCTGTGATAGGCTTTATAAAGCGGATCGCTGACTGTGCACGACCGCAGAGCCAAAGATACCGCTTCTGGTTTGAAATTGTAGTGTTGGAGTAAGAGAGCTCGCGGCTCACAGTAGTGGGTACCTATCTATGAGCAAAAAAAGGACGAAGTAGGCAGTTTTTATGGTGCGTTCTGTGAAGCCACCAAGTGTTAGATTAATACAGGAATTATGAGAACATGGAAGCAGAAGTCTTCACGCAAGCAAAGTAAAGAAGTTAAATAATTATGACTTGCGTCTTTCCAGGGCGTTAGTACAGATGAGTTGGCTGATAATTGTCAATTCTTAAGTAGCCCCAGAATGTACGTAAACTGATTTGAAGAAAAGGCTAATTAGATATTTCCCTTTTCTAATATATCTAAGATTTATTAACATACGTATATGTAAAGTAATGATTTGTATTTATGCATATTTAGTGAGTTCGGAAATGGTTCAAATGGCTCTGAGCACTATGGGACTTGACAGCTATGGTCATCAGTCCCCTAGAACTTAGAACTACTGAAACCTAACTAACCGAAGGACATCACACAACACCCAGTCATGGGACTTAACGTCTGTGGCCATCAGTCCCCTAGAACTTAGAACTACTTAAACCTAACTAACCTAAGGACATCACACACATCCATGCCCGAGGCAGGATTCGAACCTGCAACCATAGCGGTCACGCGGTTCCAGACTGAACCGCCTAGAACCGTACGGCCACACCGGCCGTCTATTTTTAGTGAGGTTAGATAATACTTGCTGTATAAATCTTATTATTTGTGGATCAATTAGTAAACTTGATATAATTCTGCGAGTAATGTAATTTCAACTGTCGCATGTTTTGAAAAGCCAGACTTAACTTGGAATATAATTCACTAAAAATACCAGAGCAATTCACCAAGATCAGTACCGCCTCCCTATTCAGGTCATACGCTTTTAAAAGACATTGGATTTTCCTTAAATGTTTTCATTTACCAGCCGAAAGAATTTCATGTACATTCCTAACTGTTACGGTCAGCATTGAACACCGCTGAGCCTGTAGCTAGCTTTTTTTTTTTTTATGAGAGACCAGAATATATCGTGTTCCACCGATGCTGCTATAGAGGTAAGACAATTCAATTTATTTGTTATGTGCAAAGGGACCAAAGTTATCAGTTCTGAAGAGGGCCCGAGGATTCAGTGTCTAAGGGGCTGGATGTATTTTGCAGTGACTGTATTTCTTTATTGATATTGGGAGTTGCATTGCCCAATCAGTTCGTATAAAATTTTGCTAACAATCACGCAGAGTAAGCGCATCACTTGCATTTACAACACACCACAAGATAACTCGAGTTATATATCCTGTCCTCAGTCACGCATTCAATAATAATATTTAAAGAAAGTTATAGATTTTTTACGTGTACAGTTCATCCAAAATAATACAATATTAGTTTTTAAAGAACATTACTACGTGTTTTGAAAAATTTGCTTGTTTATGGTTATATTTGTACACATAAGATTTTCAGTATGAGCGTTGATGTTATGTTGCTCCACATTTCTATAGTGTTTCATCGCGAATGTTAGCGTTAGCGAAAAATGTCTACGCTAATTTTATCTCATAGTATGACAGGATTTTCGGATTACTTATTTTTTAAACGTTATAGAAATTTAGAAAATTTGAAAGCTTGTTACTTTCATTATATTTAATCCTACGTATGCCTTAGGTCACCATTCTTAGCAAATTGCATATAGGTAGCACAAGCGAGCGTAAAGTGCGCTATTATACGTCCCGCTTCACCTGTGGTCTTAGTTTTTCCCCTTCTCCCATTTCCTTAAGAACAGATTATTTTTATTTGTTCATAAATCTCATTGAAATTACGAAAGTTACTAAACATCTTTCCGTTTTGCATCCCAAAAGAAGGGTTCATTATTTGTATTTTTAATGAAGAATTTTTAGTTTATTTCTGCAGAAGATTATCTTAGGAAGAAGACCGAAAAATTAATGTCGCGAAGGCATAGTTTATGAAGTGACACAAGGTTCTGTAAACACCATGCTGCTGCTGCTGTAGTACTGACGCACATGTTAAATTTTTATGCATATTAAGTGTGGTGTCACCGCCAGAGACCACAATTGCTAGGTGGTAGCCTTTAAATCGGCCGCGGTCCGTTAGTATACGTCGGACCCGCGTGTCGCCACTGTCAGTGATTGCACACCGAGCGCCGCCACACGGCTGGTCTAGAGAGACGTCCTAGCACTCGCCCCAGTTGTACAGCCGACTTTGCTAGCGATGCTACATTGTCAAATACGCTCTCATTTGCCGAGACGATAGTTAGCATAGCCTTCAGCTACGTCATTTACTACGACCTAGCAAGGCGCCATTACCAGTTAATATTGAGATTGTAAAACATGTACCGTCAAGAGCGATGTACACTAATTATGGATTAAAGTTAAGTATTCCAGCAGCATCGTACCTTATTGGCTATATTAATTACATTGTCCTGTTCCAGACCTCACGTCAGTTTGCGTGAGCTTAAAAACGTGCATTTCGGCTTCCTCCAAACTCCGTGAATTGGCTCCTGCCAAACCACAACATTGGCGACGAGTGTAAAAACGGTCTTCTTCTTTATACTTGCTTAAGTTACTTGTGTCATGGCTTCGCCACAATCTCCAGATGTACTGTCCGAATTTTATCGCTTGCAGAATCAGCAGACGCGGGCCTTGCTGGATGCCCTTGGACAGCTCGTCCAGGGTCAACGTGCATTGCAAAACGATGCGGCGGCCGCCGCTCCACCGCTACCGCAGCCACAACTCGCAGTTGCACCACCTTTTCGTCCTTTTGATGCGGCACTGGAAAGCTGGACGGAGTGGTCACGCCAATTTGGATTCCATCTCGCCGCCTACAGAATTCAAGGTATTGAGCGGCAGCCTTTTTTGCTTTCTTGTGTAGGTGTGTCCACCTACCGTGTGATAGTGAAATTGTTTCCCCGACGGGATGTAGCAACTCTGTCCTACGACGAAATTTTGTCTGCATTAGATGCATATTTCAAAGAATCAGTCAATGTAGTTGCAAAAAGGTATACTTTCTTTCGTACAAAACGCACGGCCGGTCAGACTAATAGGGAGTGGGTTGCAACTTTGCAAGGCCTTACTAGGGATTGTGCTTTTGAGTGTGAATGTGGACTCCCTTATTCAGATACTATGGTGCGTGATGCAATTGCACAGAACGTTTCTGATGTTCGTATAAGGGAACAGATTTTGAAACTAGTCAATCCCTCCCTTCAACCAGTGATAGACATATTGGATCGGCAGGACACACTTGACTTTGCTCAGGAATCATTTGAAACTTCGCCAGCCGTGTGTCACGTTAACCGGCCCGCCAGGCGCGCTGCACAGAACAGTAAACAGCCCTCGCGCCCGTCCGCGCCGCTGCCGCCAAGCTCTCCACTACGTGTGCCGCGCAAGCAAGCAAATGCAGTGCTAAAATCATGCCCGCGGTGTGCTACTAGACATTCGCGTGAGAATTGCCCGTCCCACCAGGCTATTTGCTTTTTCTGTAATAAAAAAGGGCATGTTCAGAGCGTTTGCCAGAAAAAGCTCAGATCGGACACTCACACCCATTCCAGGCCCTTTGCTTCGCGCCGGAATCGGAATCGAACCAAGAAGACTCAGGCTCGTGAACCTTCGCCATGGACATTCATGTAGTTAATTCCACTCTGCCCAGTGCCATTCTCTCTAACAGTGACTGTGTTCGTCCCACAAATAGTGTGTGTCGACATCGCAGGAAATCCCGTCAAGTCGCAAGTGATTCTTTACCAGTGTCTGTTCACGTTGCACGAGACAGTCGCTCTTGTTGTCAGCGGGACAATAAACGTTTTGTAGACTTGGACATTCATGGCAACGTGATACCATTCCAGCTCGATACCGGAGCTGCAGTTTCTCTGATCAATCACGACACGTACAAACAACTGGGCACACCTCCTTTGAGTGCCGCAGAGGTTAAGTTAAATAGTTATCCCTTTGTTAGGACAGTGCAGCCTTCTTGCAACATACAAGGGACAAACAAAACTTGTGTCACTTTATGTGCTTCGTTCTTCTTCTGCAGTGAACTTGTTTGGTTTCGATTTATTTCAGTTGTTTAACTTCTCTATAGTCAATCAGGTCCTATCAGTGAACCAGACTGTGCCTTCAGACTGTGTTTCTCGTCCATGTGAAGAATTTGCAGACATTTTTGCCTTGGTTGCGCTCAGAACTATAAAGCACATTTGGAACTGCAAGTAAACGTGCAACCGAAATTTATCAGAGCGCGCCATGTTCCCCACGCATTGCGTGATGAGGTCGCAAGAATGTTACACGATTTGTAATCACAAGGTGTGATTGAACGTGTGCAGGCTTCTCTCTGGGCATCACCCTTAGTAATTTTGCCGAAACCTTCCGGAAAATTGAGACTTTGTGTGGACTTCAAGGCAACAGTGAATCACAAACTAGTGACTGCAACTTTTCCTTTACCCCGCCCAGAAGATCTTTTTGACAAACTGTGCCCGGGTAAATATTTTTCGAAGTTGGACCTAGCCGATGCGTACTTGCAAATACCGGTGGACGAAGAATCTCAGCGAGTTTTGGTGGTTAACACGCATCTTGGTTTGTATCGATTCAAACGACTGCCATTCGGGTGTGCATCCGCCCCTGCATTGTTTCAGCAGTATCTGCAAACCGTTTGTGCGTCGGTCCCTACTGCAGCAAACTATCTGGACGATATTGCGATCTCTGGACAGACAGAAGAAGAACATTTAGCCAATCTCAGGACATTATTTCAGGTCTTGCGACGAAATGGTCTTCGTTTGCGGAAGGACAAATGTGTGTTTTTTGCTCGGGACTTACCCTATCTGGGTCATGTACTCAATGCCCAAGACATACATCCCAGTCCAGAGCACCTCCGTGCCATACAAGACTTGCCTTCGCCGCAGAATTTGAAGCAGCTGCAGAGTGTGCCGGGAAATATCAATTACTATAACAGATATGTGCGCCACGCCTCTTCCATTTCAGCTCCGCTTCATCGCTTACGCCGTAAGGGTGTTCCGTTCGTCTGGACGACGGAATGCGAACGCGCCTTTCGCCAGTTGAAATCGGCGTTGCTTTCTAATACTTGCCTTACGCCATTCGATCCCCAGAAACCCCTTTTGTTGATGGTAGATGCATCGGATTTCGGTATCGGTGCTGTGCTTGCGCACAAAGATGGATCGCATGATCGCCCTATTGCCTTTGCGTCCAAATTGCTCTCGTCTGCGCAAAGAAATTATTCACAGATAGAGAAAGAAGCCTTGGCTCTCGTATTTGGTGTTACTAAGTTTCATGATTTCTTGTATGGTCGTCACTTTAACATCATCACAGACCACAAACCTTTGACATCGCTTTTTCATCCGAACAAGCCTGTACCTCCACGTACAGCGCAGAAATTCATTCGCTGGTCTATTTTCCTCTCGCAGTACCGCTACGATATCTTGTATCGGTCCACTGCTAAGCACGGAAACGCCGATGCGTTGTCCCGTTTGCCTGTTGCTGAGGATAGAGCATTCGATTCTTCCGAACTTGCTTGCATGTTCATTGATGCGGAAACCGATGACGTGGTCGAACCGTTTCCGATTGATTTTCGTCGTGTGGCTACAGCCACAGCTGCTGACCCTGTCCTTGCTACCGTTTTGCGTTTTGTTGCTACGCAATGGCCCTTGTCAAAGTCACGGATCGAGTATCCGTTGGTTTGCCGATTTTTTGCTCACAAGGAGAGACTTTTTGTTCGACGTGGTGTTTTGCTGTTGCGTTCTGATAATGATCAGTCCCAGGTCGTGGTCCCACGTTCGTTACAGTCCTCTGTCTTACGGCTTCTCCACCAAGGACATTGGGGTATAGTGCGCACGAAACAACTTGCTCGTCAGCACTGTACTTAGTTCGGACTCGATGCTGCGATTACGAATATGTGCTCTTCTTGCATGGCGTGTGCCGAACAACAATCCGCACCACCGCGGAAATTCTTTGCATGGCCGAAAGCCACTACCCTTTGGCAACGCTTACACATCGATTTTGCTGGTCCATTCTGGAATGCTCGATGGTTAGTTGTTGTCGATTCATTCAGTAATTTTCCTTTTGTTGTTCGGATGTCTTCCACGATATCATCTGCCACCATCCAAGCGTTATCCGCTATCTTTTGCATTGAAGGTCTTCCGCAGACTATTGTTTCCGATAATGGCCCACAATTCATGTCCGCAGAATTTCAGTCATTCTGCAAGGCCAATGGTATTCAGCATCTGACTTCCGCGCCGTTTTCGCCTCAGTCAAACG